>NC_090231.1:39839475-40139475 GCF_024489055.1 Chanodichthys erythropterus
TCGAGCAAATGCGCACTGAAAATAAGCCCCGCCCCGCTCTACATATCTTCTAATCTCATTGGCTGCATTTCAACGCGCTGAATAAACAGATGGCATCGATTGGTGGATTTACGCGTCCTTCTTTTGTACGCGTTTCTTTTTTCTTTCCTTTTTTTTTTTTAAGTGCACGTTCGATTGGTGGATGCAGGATTTGGTTAGCAGCATCCTCCCCCGGAGTAATCGCTTTACAAAAGCTTTTCATCCCATCTATACAGTTAACAGGGCGTTAAACAAAAATACAAAAATGTACTATGGTAAACCACATTTCCTGACAAAATAATTATTTCTACTAAAATAAAATTTGCTAAATTTATTGTAAATAAATTAAGTGAAAGAAATGTTCCGAACAAGGCAATCCTTTATTCATTTATTATTGTTTTATATAATGAACAATAATTGTAATGGTATTTGATATTGAACTGTTTCAAGCATCTGTAAACCATTAGTACCATGCGGTTGTTGTTAGTATTATATAATTAAACTTAACAAAGAAATTAAAGTTGATTAAAACAAAGCCTGGCTAATCAAGATAGCCTATGATAATCAAGCTATCTATAGACTATGAATTTATTTCAAATTCAGAATCATTACAGGAAATTGTGGCAAAGAATGCAAAAAGACTTTTTATTACACCACTGTACCATTAATGTACTAAAACATAATAAACAAACTAGTAGCAATGCAAAAGAAATCACAGAAAAGAAATGTTATTTCAAGTTTTGTTTCCATACTTAAAAATAAGAAGTTGACAATCTAATGCATCAACAGGCAATACTTTTAAAGGAATGAGGACTGGAGTTCACCATTTCAGCCTTCTGGAGTGAATATCTGCAAGAAACATAAATAAATAAATAAAAAAAAAAAGCCTTAATATTTGTGAATATTTTCAACTTTACTTGAATGCAACTGAATGCGACAACGATTATTATACCTCTCTTGCTGCGCTGTCGTGGAAGAGTGAAGTCAAAGTGAAAAGATGATGATGATTCAGGAGTCTTCAAAACCTCCTCAAGTTTCACCTGCTCCTGATTCTCCTAGAGTGAAAAAGTCAGTTCATTATCTAGCTTTCTAATTAAAACCGATTCCTTATTCTCGCTCCAGAATATAAATATAACATATAACAAATAAAAAGCATTCCATGCATAGGCTTACTTTACTTTTAAACTGTTAAAACATGTGTAAAATGAGTTTTGGGGCCTTATTTGTGAATTAAAGCCCATTACTTACATCAGATGGGCTTTGTTGTTGTCTAATTTTGAGTTTAGGTGTGTTTTGGCTGTCCTTCTCCTTCTCTTTCTCCCTCTGTTGAAGAATAGTATTGCGAGTGGCTCTGTACTCCAGAGCGAAGTCACTGACGGTCTTACAAAACGCCTCTGCACTTGTTTCTCTCACCATGGAACGCGAGTAACCGAGAAAGAGCAGGAAGGAGTGGAATCTGAGTGCAAGGAAAAATGAACAAGATGGACCTGTAGACTTTGTTTGCATTGTCAGAGGAATTTTGTGGAATGGATTTAAACACTAGTAAGCACTATCTGAAAGCATAATAAATAATATTCAATAAATTATCTATACCAGTCAAGATTTTGTAGACAGATTTTCATAAACAGACTTGGCTAATATATGAGAGAATAATAACTTTTTGCATGTGAATCAGTGCGAATTTGTCCATGAAAATGCCTCACATATGTTGCCGTTTAGTTGGTAACCAACTCGTTTTACCTGTTCATGACTCTGCGGTGAACTGCTCGTAGCACCTTCAACCTCTCCTCGCAGTCTTTCAGAAACTGGTGGAGCTGATGATGGAGTGTTGCCTCTTCTCCACCTTCCTCTTTTCTTCCTCCACCTTTCTTCTTCTTTCCATCCTTCTCAAGAAGTCTTAGTTGATCCCAGGATGCTTTACAAAGAGATTCAAGCTGGGAGAGATTCACTTGCACTTGTGTGTAGTCACACTGTGCAATTAATCATCAGACACAGGAAAAGAGGGATAAAATGAGAAAAGAGAATGAAACACTAGTGACTACTAGGAAACATGTCCAAAACAAATATCAGGCTTTCAAATTGACTGATATCATTCAAACACTTTTATTTATTTATTTATTTATTTATTTTTTGATAATGGAGGCCAAGCGATCACATCAGATGGCCAGTAGTGACAGATAAATATTCAAAAGAAAAGGGCCTAAGACTGAGCCCTGGGGATCACCAATGAAAACAGAGCTAATCTCAGACCTGTAAAAACCCACTGAAATTAACTGAGAATGGTCAGTAAAATAGGATTTAAACCACTTCAAAGCTGTCCCAGACACACCAAAAGCTCTTTCAATGTATATGAGTAATAGACTATGATTAACAGTATCATAAGAAGCTCTTAGATGAAGAAGTATGAGAGTAGAAATTGCACCAGAGTCCGAAGCCAACAAATCATTGGTAACTTTTACCAAAGCTGTTTCAGAACTGTGGAATTTACGAAAACCTAACTGATGGGGTTTAAAGAGGTTATTAATTGTAAGATGGTTACACAATTGAGAGGCAACAACACACTCAAGTGTTTTTGCCAAGAAAGGAAGATTAGAGATAGATCGAAAATGATTAAAATTGTCCAGGGCAGCATTTTTTTTTTCTTTTTTTTTGTTACAGCAGCAATCTTTAATGCTGCTGGAACAACCCCAGTCTGCAATGAGTCATTTATAAGAGGACAGTAGGGCCCAAAACATCGAAGCAATATTTAAATAAGCTTGTGGGGATAGGAGCAAACTAGCAAGTGGTAGATTTCATGCTAGATACCTCCCTTTGGGAAAATAGTGAGAGAGGTATCAATAAACCAAGGTGGACAGAGTAGTGAAGCAGTGGAAGCAGATGCTTAAGCAATCTCTTTGTTTCGTTGCATGTGTTACCCACAATACAATGCACCGAACTTTCCATTTAATGTGGTCATATCAGTTTTTATCATCTTCCTGGGTCATTATTTGCTTAGAATGCCAACATTCGAGGCATTTTTACACAGCACTGAATTAAAATGCAATTTAATCATTTATTTCTGAGCTGATAACTGTATGCCACTGGCTGAAGTAAACATGCAAAGTAATATACAAAATATATACTGTGATTTGAAATAATTTGAAATAATGTTTCACATACATTTACATTCAGTATGCACAAAATTCTTACAAAACAGTTACGTACCTTGCTGGCTTTTGTGACAGCAGTGATGTCAGAGTATAGATCAGAGGATTGTGGGTAAAGCTGGAGCAATAACACGCACACGTGATGAAGAAGAGGCTGCCGGCCGTGTGTGTCTCTCACCTGAGAGAGTTTGCCCAGGTAACTCAACTCAAACCCCTTCGCCTATAACAAACACACACTATCATGCAATGTGCAGGTTACAAGTAATTAGGTGTCACTGTGCACACATCTTTATACAGGCGTTCTCACCTTACAGCTGTTCAGAAAGTTGCCGATGGCCAGCACAGTAGCAAGTATGCAGCGGAATGTCTGATTGGCCGCTAGCTGCTCCATGGCAAGCTTCAGATGGAAAAGCGGCTCTGCAATTTCCTGTTTACACACACATAAGCCAAGCATGGAACAGAGGAGCACAAAAACAAAGACTACAAATGAGCAGACATCACAGATAACAGAAATCAAAACAGTGGAATGCTCTTTGGTTGATGCTTTTTATTCACATCAATACAGATTTGACCTTATTTCAAAGAATAATGGATAATTGCAGCTAACAAAAAATATTCTAACATTTTGCTAACATTCCCATTACATTATGAAAATGTTAGTCCTGAATGATTTATCAATGTTCCCTGAATGTTCAAACTGTCTTGGTTATACAAATGTTAAGTTAACATTCCATTTTATAATTTTGCAAACATTACGCAAATGTTACTTTTGAATGATCTCTGAACATTCTGAAACAAATATTACAAATAGTAAAAAACAACAAAAAACAAACAAACATTAGATGAATCTCCAACTATAATGTTTCAGGAAAAAAAAAGTTCCATGAATGATGTATAAAGAATGTTTTTGTGGCAATGTTTTGAGAACATTATTAAAGGCCAGATGAACAACTCTGAGATAGCGATTTCGTAAGAATTTGTACAATGTTATTATTATGGAAACAAGTGATTTTTAAAAAAGTAACCTTACCATCAGTGGGGCATTAGAAGATTGTACAAAAGCGTATATGAATGAGATCATACACATTTATAACCACAAATTAGTGGAACATGAAACATTAGCTTGAAACAGTTGCAGAAAACAAACCCTGATGTTTGAGCCTAAAGCACAAGGTGTGCTGTAAAATGTGATATTAGACAGAGTTTACATTCCTGAAAAATGGTAAGTGGTGTTTGACTAACTGCCAGAATGCAGGAGCCTTGTGGGGATTGCTAAGGTGTTCTGAGTGTTTTTTGTTTGTTTGCTTGTTTGTTTTTAACATATTACTGCATGGGCATTGCATTTTAGGGCCAATTCAGATGGACAAACCCATATAGGGCCCACACTGTAAACCCGGATAAGTAGAATACTTAAAAAAAACGAGGTAACTCGTTGCCTTAAAATTTTTAAGTAATGTTAACTTAATAATTTCAGTTCATTTAACTTAAAATGTTTTGTAATATTAATTACTTTGTAGTTATTATACATAGTATATTTAAGTTCAATGTACTAAGCAAGTTAACTTGCCACCAATCAAAATGCATCCATGCCTCCCATCATGCATAGCTGCATGAATTGAGCTGAATTGTTTTAGTAATTTTCTTAATTATCACTATTTAAGTTTTGCTGTTTTTCTGTGACTTTTTAGTAGCTTGTTTTCTAATGTTCAGAGTTGAACTGTTTATCAGAATATGTTGCTTATCAGAGATTGAGCTCTAAATGAGTTCAGTGATTCAGATCAAATAATGATTATGTGAAAACATAATCAACACCACCTGATCATCTTATAACTTTACTTGTCTGGTTAGTTTTAATGCAGTTAAAACTGCCCAAACAAAATTTAATATTAAAAAGTCAAGGGTCAAGAGGTCAACTAAAACAAACCCTGATCTCGATGGTGGTAACTTAAAAATTGAGAGTTTCTCATTTGGTGAAAAACTACAGTATAAAAAGGTAAATGTTTGGAAAAAATGTCTGTAGAACAGTCAAAACAAATGTTCCAACTGTTCATCAACAGCTCCTTGAATTCACACACACCAGGACAAAATGGCGTAATTACCTGCCACAAACCAGTGTGTAGGAGGCGTGGCCAGGAGAAAAACTTCATAACTTAAGTGCATTTAACTTACATTTATTAACACATTCAAATACACCCACAAATTAGTAGAATATACTCATATTTTATAAGTAAAGCAACCAAACTTAAATATTTTAAGTATATTGTAGTTATATTTTTAAGTTAATATAAAATCCGGGCTAAGAGTGCATACCTCAAGCCTACATTTCCATGTTAGCTGAGTAGGGTGTTCTGGTTGGTTACTTGAAAATTGCTGGAAAAGTCAATTTCTGCATTGCCGTGAGTTTACAGTGAACACATTTACATGCACACCGATGTACCAAAAATCATCTTATTAAATTAACCTGTTGTCATGGTTTACATGCAAACCAATAACCTGGCAACGCAAGTAAACCATGTTTACAAGACATTTTTTTAAAAATGCGGTTGTTCCCCAGTTGACATAAACCTATCCATTTGTGTATCTGATTCTGAACATTTCATACGTTATGTCCAGTGTTGGAGGTAATGCATTACAAGTAACTTGAGTTAGGTAATCAGATTACTTTTTGCAAGTAACTAGTAAAGTAACACATTATTTTTAAATTTACAACAAAATATCTGAGTAACTTTTTAAAATGAGTAACGCAAGTTAATTTATTTTCCCATTTAATAACTGACACCTCTCCTGTCCCCATGCTGAGAGAAATCGGGAGTGCAGAGGCATTGTGTGCGTTATGTAATCTTTTTTGTTGTTATAAAAACAAAGAAACAGCCTAGCCCAGATCATAAAAAGTAATGCAAAAGTAATGTAATGCATTACTTTCCATAAAAAGTAACATAATTAGTTACTTTTTTAGGGAGGAATGTAATATTGTAATGCATTACTTTTAAAAGTAACTTTCCCTAACACTGATTATGTCAGCTGTGATGTGAAATAACAACCCAAGAGTATTCCAAAATATTCATATTGTCCTATCATGCAGTTAGGAATGCAGTATTTTGACTGTACTAACACATTTTATACTTTATTGGGTCTAAAGATGGAGATATTTCCTCGTCCCCTACCGCAAAACACTTGCTCTGTATGGATGTGCTTAAATCCACAGAAGGACACGTTCCTGTCACACATCACACATGCACGCTTCAACAGTCTTTAAAATAAAAGTTCTAAAAGAGTGTTTTCCCTGAAAAACCATAGAAAAACTGTTTAGGGTTCCCCAAAGAACCTTTCAGTGAGAAAAACAAAACAAAAACATTCTCTATATTGTGAAGAACATTTCTATAATCATAAGACCCTTTTTTTCATTCTAAACAACCTTTTGTACAATAGTACTTTCCATGGATGATAAAGGTTCTTCATGGGACCATAAATGCCAATAAAGAACCCTTATTTTTAATAGTGAATGAGCCCACAGAACGCATATTAATGTGTTTACATGGCAGGTGAAATCGTGGTAAGGGGCAAAAATCTAGCAGTGTCGACAGGTTTATGCTTAAGCCTTTACTCCGATAAAGAAAAATGTGTTAATGTGTTTACATGACCACAAGTGTCATCAGCTTATTAAGTACTGTTGTGTTAAGAACACACCTCAGTTTTTTTTAAGCAAATGTAGAATTGTTTTTCTCTTTTCTCTCTCACCCTCTCCAGGTTGTCGTGGTCCAGAGTGAAGGCCCAGAGCTGCAGTCTGGCGCTCAGATGAGGAATGTTCTCCAGGGTCAGGAGACACTGCTCGGCGGGGCCCAGAGGTGAGCGCGGGGCCTGTGCTTTTGCCTCCTTTATCAGATTCAGCTCATCTTCAGTGGGAACCAACATCTGCAACCTCTGAACCATAAGAAATGCATGTCACCAAGTACTCCTGCTTTCATAGTAGACTACATCATATCTAAGCAGGTTTTTTACTTCTTTTTTTTTTTTTTTTTTTTTTTTGCTTTGGTGAATCTTGCAGAATAAGACCATGTATTTAGAGAGCAAAGTGACAGAATTTTGATTTCATGACTTTAAAGTGAACATCACTGTAGGGAGCACACCTGGATGTCTTCTCTGTCTAGTACAGTATTGTCCATACTGAATATAGCAGGAGGAAGCAGGTGGGCCGGTGGCAGACTGCTCAGGGCTATAGTGATGATGTTACTGCGCTTCACACCCAACACACACACACACGGCTGCTTCTGCTACACAGACAAAACAGACAAAGAGAGAACAGACGCTGAAAGGTTCAATAGAGACTTGAGGCTGGAAGACCTGATTTGCAGTCTGAATGAGTCAAAGCTATAGCTGCCTAAAGTCAGATCCAGTCTGCAGATTTTGTGCAGCCGGAGTTGACAGATTTCACCGAAAATCAGGCACAGACTCTGATTTTTTTCCATTCAGTCTGAAGAGATCAAACATGTTTGATATTTTGAACTGACTTAAGAACACATGTTGTTTACACTTGTCATGCGTCTCATAGCAACGAGGACATTTGTTGTTGTTTTTGGAACGCCTGTTATTTGTGTGATTCTCAGTTGTTTAGTCGGTTTAGTGCAGGGTTTTCAATCTTTTAGATGCCATACACCTGCAAATATGATCATTCTGGTACGAGGGCCCACTATCCTAAAATTTAAAAGACAATTATATATAGCCTATATGTAAGAAAGCTTTTTTTTTTTCTCCGAACAGCTGATTCGACACGCTGATTCATAATGCTCCGAAGCTTATTGAAGCAGTGTTTTGAAATCGGCCATCACTATATAAGTCGTTTTTATTTATTTTTTTTGGCACACCAAAAATAAAAAATTCTCATCGCTTTATAATATTAATTTTGAACCACTGTACTCACATGAACCAATTAAAAATGTATTTTTAGTACCTTTATGGTTCTTGAGAGAGGAAATGTCATTGCTCCCTATGCAGGCCTCACGGAGCCATCGGATTTAATCAAAAATTTCTTAATTTGTGTTCCGAAGATTAACAAAGTTTTACGGGTGTGGAACGGCATGAGGGTAAGTAATAAATGACAGAATTTTCATTTTTGGGTGAACTAGCCCTTTAAAGTCTTACCCGTTGTCGCTCCATCAGACTGCAGAGGGCGCTGTTGCTGCTGCTTTTACTCTCAAACAAGTATTCCAATCTATTGGTGTCTAGAAGAACCGGTTCCAGACCGGCCCAGATCGAATGAGGCCCGAAACGGCCCACTCTTGGCAAAGGCTGCAGACTCAACAGCGCGCTCCAGTGGAGCCTCAGAGTACGACAGCCTGACAGCCGCGGCAACTCACTGGCTACAGGAAGAGGAGGGGCTGAAGGGGGAGGGGGCGGAGGGATGGGTGAGGCTGGAATCTGATTGGCCGAAGTGAGGGAGGAGTCTTCATCAATACTGTCCAACTCAAGATCCTCATCATCCCATAGGTCGGAGAAGTCGAGAGCATTGAGGCGGAGCAAGGGGGCGTGGTTTATAAGGGACGTCCCGGAGGTGTTGAGAAGAAAGGATTCGGCTTGTTTCATTGGGTCTTCTTGGTGATTTATTTTTTAAAAACTAGAGAGTAAATGAACGTTGAGCAAAATTATGCTTAGGTGGTGAACCTTGTTCTGCTTCTCCTCCAAATAAAAACAATGACCAAATATCCAGTCTTAATAGCTAGAGGAATGGTTTACCTTAATCAGTGTCCATTTACAGTTGCATCATGAACATGCAGCTTTGCAAATTATCCTCCAACGTTACGAGATTTGCCTTGTTCCAAAAATAAAGAAACTTGTTTCGATGTTCTTCAAAGTAAAAAAAAAAGCAGCACACTTTTTGCAGCAGATGATGCAGTTCCTCTGAAAATCTCCACAGTAGCTTCAGCCGCAAAAATCAGTCAACATTTGAGTTTGAGCTTCTCCAACATTTGTCTGATGGGTCAAATCAAAAGAGCTTACTCATGTTATGAGGAGCACATCATGCAATGTGTATTTCAGAAGGCCCAGTTCTTCAGTGAATCCAGACGTAGTTGTTGCGTTTCAAGCATCTACGACAACTCAAATGCTATAGGAGAGATTTTTGCACATTCTCCCACATCATGCCATCGTTTTAAAGCACTCTGTTGCGTTGAAGCTCTTTCGGTGACCAGCATGTGTGAGAGAGACGTGACACTCCATCTGTGTCCCAGACATTATGAGGGGTCGTTTAGACGGAAAAGAGTATTTGTGTGTTTCAGTGTTTATTTGAGTTGCGCCCTTTCCCTTAATTTCCTTATCTCTCCAGCATCTCCTGTTTATATCGCTGCTTCTGTACACACAACTTCACTATCTCTCTGTTGCCACCCTTTTGCTCTCCTTCCCTCTTTTTCAGTCTTTCCCAGGTTTCCCAGGTTATGATGATATCCCTCTATAGAGTCAATCCATGCTGGGACTTAGACTGTATATAGATTTTGGGTCATTCACCACTATTACTGTTACTTTTACTTGATTGTTTGGGATCTGAACGTCCATCTAACTCTATTGCATAATATATTCCATAGAAGTGTTTTTAGGTTGCTCTCTATCTGCCAAAATCTGAATTATTTTCTTAAAGGCCTAGTTCACTCAAAAATGAAATACTCACCCTCATGTCTACATCCAAACGGCGACTCATTATTGGCGGGCTCCTGCGTCATGTGTCGTCATGTGTCATCATGTGTCACATGCTGCTCACGTGTACAGCGTTGGCCAATATTGAGCCGGCGTTCTGACATAAACATGGAAGCCTGCACTGTGTTCACTACATCAACTGCATATCACAACAGTTCAAATTGTTAAATAAAGTCTTTATTTTTCTTTTGTTTTTGCGCACAAAATGTATTCTCTTTGCTTCGTAACATTAAGGTTGAACCACTGTAGTCAAATGGACTATTTTAATGATGTCTTTACTACCTTTCTGGACCTCAAAAGGAGCACTGACATACTCTTGGATTTGATCAAAAATATCTTAATTTGTGTTCCGAAGATGAAGGAAGGTCTTATGGATTTGGGGCGACATGACGGTGAGTATTAATGACAGAAATGTCATGTTTGTGTTAACTAACCCTTTAAAAAATCAACTAAATAAACTAAAAGAACTGAAGAACTCAATTTAACGTTGCTTTAAGAACCGAAGAGCCTGTTTGTGTGAAAAAAAGTATCATGCAGTGGAATTTTCCAGTTCAGCTCCTATAAACACATTGAAAAGTCTTTGGCATTTGTTTCAGTTTCAGCTCTTCAGCTTCACTCTTGAAGTAGTGAAGAAGATTTTTTAATTTGTATTTTACTGCAATAAAGTACATTTGTAGCACAGATATAGAGACATTCAAAAAATGTTTGTTGAGCTGAGTTTATTTTTTCTACATTTATAAGCCTATTAGTATACTATAAATAACATGCTTTGAATGGCACAATACAGAGTCTGTTACTTTCCCGAAGTGAACACTGGACTGTTCAAAATGATGTCTCCCATATGGCTCTGTCTCCAAAAGCTGTTTATGTTTGTAAACTCAGGGGAAGTGATTGGTATCACAGGACTGAATGTTGTCCATAATTGTGTTTAATGATGTTTAATTAGCTAGAAGCTTTGAGAGGGCAGTCCCAGACTTCGGTCCAAAGGGAATGACCTCTGATTAGAATCAGTGAAACGTTATTCATATTCATTCTCTTTATGATGTGAAAGAGACGCATGAGTCAGAGGGGCTGCTGTTGAGCTCCAGCAGTGTTCAATGTGTGTCCTTGAATAAAGCTATTCACTGCTAAACTTTAACAGCTAGTTATAAATGTCTGTCAGTTTTTCACTTTCTCTCATTCCTCTTTTCTTTGTTTTTTTTTTTTTTTCTTCTTTTTTTTTGAACCCAGTGCTATTCAAAAGCGTATCCTTGGAGCTCACTGCTTCTACCTTCAATTAAACTGCTAACAGTGATTGTAAATTAAATTGCCTAAATTAGCTATTACATTGTTAGCCAAATGCATGATTATATGTACATTTCTGAAACCTAATACATGGACAGTCACTTCCGATACCAGATTCTCTAAATTGTAATGTTGACATGCATTCTGTGTAAAGCTGCTTTGAAACGATATGTATCGTGAAAAGCGCTATACAAATAAATGTGAGTTGAAATTGAATTGAAATTGAATGAATTATTTTAATTTTGTACATTAGAATCCTATTGATTCTTAGAGGATTCTTGGTTTAGACTAGGATGAGCTACAAATTATAATATAAATTCCATTAGTATCCCTTTAGAATTTATATTTATATGTTTAAATGTGGTTTTATGTTTCATAGTAGCCTATATTATGTTTTATTTATAAATTTTATATAAATTATATAAACATAATAAAACTATTTGAAAATGTATTTTATTAGGCAATTTTTTTTTTATTATTATTATTATTATTATTTTACCTGCTCTGAACCTTGTACTTCCAGTGATGAAGCTGTAGAAGCTGTCAACGTCACAACAACATTTCATTTGCACTTCGGAACGCCATAAGTCCAAAAAAAGAGAGAGAGAGAGAGAGAGAGAGAGAGAGAGAGAGAGAGAGAGAGAGAGAGAGAGAGAGAAAAGAAAAAAGAAAAAAAGAAACGCCATACGTCATCTCCGCCCTCAACGTCGGGAGCGCGCACGTTCCTTTACCCTGCTCCGGAATGTTATTTATGGCAGGCGCGGTCCCGCGGACTGCACCGTTATTATTCGACGAGCGACTGACACCGAAACTACAATGTCAAACATTTTCGGGATACCGAACGTTTCCATGTTCACGAGAGCCGGGAAGGACCCGTCGTGATTTGTTATTACACGCGCAAAATCTACGAGCGATCAAATGATATTTCTGGACGCAAAAGATTGAGGGGATGTATCATCTTTCAGAAAAGGTAAGTGACGAGTGAACGCTTTAAGAAGTTCACATAGCTACCGCAGTGGTTTTTGTTTCGCTGATAACGAACAATTTGACGCGATTGTTATATTGTCACGCGCTTGTTTCATATAAAACTCTTAGTTTTTAGTTTGTTTCTCGTGTTTATAGTTACTTTAAATGATTGACATCACCCCCAAGCTGCATATGTTAGGAAGCGGAGGTGTTGCGTAATGTTATTTAAACTGTTCGCGAAAGATGATACGGAGAAAACATATGTTTTAAATAACTACGCGAATAAAATATGTGCGCCTCTATTACGTAATGAGCGCGCGGGACAGATGCGCGTGGGATTGAGCTGAATTCATCTAGGCTGTCTTAAAAACGCAGTTCTTTATAAAAGATGATTAGAAGAGTAAGAAAACAGTATGCATAAATATAATTTAATAGGCTACATGCATTTAGTAATGTGATCTAAACCAAGACGGTTTCAGTTTCAGACAGCTGCATGATGCTTCAAACTGATGGTGCAACCACTTCAAAACACTTGTCACGCGCACATCACTGTCACTGTCAGTTCAGTGCCAGAATCATCATCCAATAATGTCTCTGTTGAAACATTGCAATGTATTTTGTACACTGTAATGTACAAAAATGTAATTATCATTTAACAGCCTGTGGTATGAATATCTCCTCCTTATCAAAAGTCTTAACTACATATGATTATATTGTTGCATTTAATTATATTAGTAGTTTGCATTCAGCCTAATCTTTCCCTGCTGTAGAGCATATACTGGCAATGCAGTTTCAGTGGAAGTGGTTCTATTGGTGCTGTTTCTTTATTTATCCCTCACCCGGTGTAGGTGGAAGTGTGAGTGAGTCAGGGAGAGATGGAGGTGATGAGAAGAAAAGACTCCGACTCAAACGGCCTGTTCTCAGACAACTCGGACAATGACTGTGAGGTATGAATGTCTCATGTCTGTGTGTGTCAGAGACAATCTGTGAGTGTCATAATTGGAAATACACGTTCAATTTGTCTCTCTGTAGGACATGGGGGCTTGTGGACAGAGTACAGGTGTGTGTTTGTGTGAAAATACCACCTTCTGTGATCAGCACCCACAGGAGGTAAGTGTTATATATATATATATATATATATATATATATATATATATATATATATATATATATATATATATATATATATATATATATATATATAATCAGTTTGTGGACTCTGCAATTAATATTAACATTATAAATTACTATTAAATCCCTTGTTTGAGGTGTACTATAAAGCCTACATGATTGGAAATGCGTATGTAACTGTCCGTAATTTATTTATTTGCCAAACTACGGTAATTTTCTTTAAATCTGCCAGTTACGGAGACTTACGAGTAAGCTAATCTACAGCATTTGCGCTTTTGCTCTTTTGTTATGGAGCGTCATCATCGTCGCGCGTTCTCATTGGTTTGCTGGTCTTCTACTTCTGGCATGCATTTAAATTGATGCCATGGTGTTTTTTATTTGTCGTGTCTGATTTAGATCTGTGTCCTAAACTGATATGTTTAAAGGTGAAGTACCAGTGGTGTAGTCTATGTGATACGCAGGTATACGCCGTATACTATCCAATAAATCACAATAAGATTTGTGGTTTGTTGATTTGATATTAAAAAGTCTCATATTTCAAATTCTGCCCATTTTACTATTTAATAAAAAAAAAAAAAAAACATAAATACCGTTTTGGCGCTCTTTAATGTGTTGTGAAACAGAAAACAAAGTCCAAACGGGGTGATATTGTGATATACTGATAATCTTCATCTTTCCATTATTGTTACACTCTAAAAATGCTGGGTTAAAAACAACCCAGGTTGGGCTGAAAATAGACAAACCCAGCGATTGGGTTGTTTTAACCCAGCAGTTGGGTCAAATGTTTGCCCATCCTGCTGGGCAGTTTTATTTAACTCAACTATTGTTTAAAAATGACCGTGGCTGGCCAAAATGAACCCAAAATATGTTGGAAATTAAAAACCAGGCACAATTACTAGAGGCAACAATAATAATCGAAAGATGATCATTTATTCATAAACAGTTTAAGTTTTTATTGTTTATGTTAATGTTAATTGTTAATTGTATATGTTAATTTCCAACATATTTTGGGTTCATTTTAAGCAAGCAATACAGCAATTTTACACAATAGTTAGGTTAAATAAAACTACCCAGCATGTTGGGCAAACATTTAACCCAGTCGCTGCATTAAAATAACCCATTCGCTGGGTTTGTCCATTTTCAACCCAACTTGGCTTGTTTTTAACAGAGTAGGAAAATAACAGTTGCAATTTTAACTCTTAAATGTGCATTGAAACTTGCCAGCTGATAAAATATGCTCCAGGGACTATATTCATATAACATCTAAGGCTACCTTAAGTGAGTTAGATGGTGATTGACACTAAACAGTAGAAAAACAGTCGTCTCTTCAGATATGAATGTCATTGACTGTTAAAGTCTTGTGTTGCTTATAATAAATTTACATGTTGATAACACACACATAAGCAGTCTTTCAGAATGCTCTCAATTACATTTAGCCTAGATCAGATACATATATGCATAAGCGAGTGTGTTGGTGCTTATAGGGTTGGGTGAGTATGAGGTTGGGAGGGAAAAATCACAGTATATTGGCAATATATCACAGTATATATATACACACACACACAGAGAGACAGAGAGAAAGAGAGAGAGAGATTAAAATTGAACAAAAGTGGCAGCA
Source organism: Chanodichthys erythropterus (assembly GCF_024489055.1). Classification (NCBI taxonomy): domain Eukaryota; kingdom Metazoa; phylum Chordata; class Actinopteri; order Cypriniformes; family Xenocyprididae; genus Chanodichthys; species Chanodichthys erythropterus. The sequence continues at coordinate 39,854,323 of NC_090231.1, forward strand.
AAGTTATTATACCGTATTATATTTAACCAGCACAACTGATTTGAACTTTGATAATAATCAGAAATGTTCCTTGAGCAGCAAATCAGCATAAATGAAGGATCATGTGACACTGTGTAACAAGTTGTAGGCAAGTCTTGGAGAACCCATAGTGCAGTTAATTTAACTCCAAAAATGTGGACAAAATACAAAACAGACTTGGCAGGATTGGCATAAACAACATAAAACTCACCAACAGTGGTACAGGGATAGTATTTCATTAAGACACATGGCAAACAAGAAGGCTTAAAGGGTTAGTTCACCCAAAAATGAAAATTCTGTCATTTATTACTTACCCGTAAGACCTTCGTTCATCTTCGGAACACAAATTAAGATATTTTAGTTGAAATCCGATGGCTCCGTGAGGCCTTCATAGGGAACAATGACACTTCCTCTCTCAAGATCCATAAAGGTACTAAAAACAGATTTAAATCGATTCATGTGAGTACAGTGGTTCAATATTAAAACCTAAATAACGACTTATTTAGTGATGGCCAATTTCAAAACACTGCTTCATGAAGCATCGGAGCACAAATGAATCAGTGTGTCGAATCTTCTGTTCGGATCGCCAAAGTCACGTGATTTCAGCCTTTGCCGGTTTGACACGCGATCTGAATCATGATTCGATACACTGATTCATTTATAATATTGAACCACTGTACTCACATGAACCGACTTAAATATTTTTTTAGTACCTTGAGAAAGGAAGTGTCATTGCTCCCTATAGAGGCCTCACGGAGCCATCGGATTTCAACTAAAATATCTTAATTTGTGTTCCGAAGATTAACAAAGTTCTTACGGGTGTGGAACGGCATGAGGGTAAGTAATAAATTACAGAATTTTCATTTTTGGATGAACTAACCCTTTAAATACACATGGGCTGCGTCCGAAATCGCATACTACATGAGTAGGTACTACATTTGAATTTGAATGTACTTCCCGACTGTAAAAATAGTACGTTCTATATAGTAAGAATATGAGTAGTATGAATGGAATTCGGACGTACTACATCCGCCATGTTAATGTTGTCACTTGACATGCGTCGTCACAACAGCGTGGAAATTTAAAGGGCCTGCTCTACTCCGCTTTCATCAGCAATGTTTTTTTATTAATGCTTACCGCTTTCGTCGTAGTTTTAACATCGATTCAATCAACAGCTCAAAGGAGGCGTCGGTCAGCCGCTCGCAGATCATGCTTTCTTCAACAGCTTGTTAAATATGTCAAAGTATAATCACCTATTTAGCTAGGAAATTTTACCTCAGAATAAAAATACATCTGTGAAAAATCACGACAGAGGCTGATTTGAAGCAACGAAATTAAGTAATTTATTGTTAAAAATTAATGCATATAAAAATACATGCGAAACAAAAGACATGAATACATTATATATAAATAAATGTTTAGATAGACAGAGAGGGCGAGAGAAATACACAACATAGCCTAAATATTATATACACAATATATACAAATAAATACAATGATAATAATATTCATATTCTAAAAAAACTACAAACTGTGAGCCCTATAAACTACTGCCGCCTGAATGTTGCTGTCCGTTACGTTTTCTAATCTCATTAAACTGCTTAATAACAAACGTCTCCGTTAAATAAAACAGTGTTAACAAGCGGATGTAACTTAACGTTATGTCGACCTGTTCGTTAGCTTGATGTGCTGTCAGTAATAATGATTAAAGCAGTAGGTCATCCGGGTACTTCTCGCCTACTGTTTTTCGAATACTATGATTTCGGACATACTATTCGCCTCGCATACTGTTTTTCGCATACTATATAGTAGAGAAGTATGTGATTTCGGATGCAGCCAAGGACTAATCACTAGACAAATATGCAAATATGAAACATGAACTAGAAAATAAACCATGAAATATAAGCATGAACATCAAAATAAAACATTAAAGAAAAGCCAACACCATCTGTGACATTTTCCCCCCTCTATGAGAGGCTCCAGACACCCGAACAAAAAAAAAAAAAAAAAACCTCCACCCTTCAGTTCAGGAGGGTGATGGAGCGGAGGTGGTCTTGGCGGAGGGATGGTGGGCCAGGCTCGTGCAGGGAAACAGGACATGGACCATGGCATGGCAATGGCGTGTCTGGGCGTGGAGCATTGGCGGACCTGTCCCGTGGTGCATGGGTGGTGCTGGCAGGCTAGGGCGGTGGCAGTTCAGGGGGCTGGAGCCATCACTGGACACTGGTCATGGGCTGGAGCCATCATTGGACACTGGTCAGGGGATGGAGCCATCACTGGACACTGGTCAGGGTCTGGAGCCATCACTGGACACTGGTCAGGGTCTGGAGCCATCATTGGACACTGGTCAGGGGATGGAGCCATCACTGGACTCTGGTCAGGAGCTGGAGCCATCACTGGACACTGGTCATGGGCTGGAGCCATCACTGGACACTGGTCAGGGTCTGGAGCCATCACTGGACACTGGTCAGGAGCTGCAGCCATCACTGGACACTGGTCAGGGTCTGGAGCCATCATTGGACACTGGTCAGGGGATGGAGCCATCACTGGACTCTGGTCAGGAGCTGGAGCCATCACTGGACACTGGTCATGGGCTGGAGCCATCACTGGACACTGGTCAGGGTCTGGAGCCATCACTGGACACTGGTCAGGGGCTAGAGCCATCACTGGACTCTGGTCAGGGTCTGGAGCCATCATTGGACACTGGTCAGGGGATGGAGCCATCACTGGACTCTGGTCAGGAGCTGGAGCCATCACTGGACACTGGTCATGGGCTGGAGCCATCACTGGACACTGGTCAGGGTCTGGAGCCATCACTGGACACTGGTCAGGGGCTAGAGCCATCACTGGACTCTGGTCATGGGCTGGAGCCATCACTGGACACTGGTCAGGGTCTGGAGCCATCACTGGACACTGGTCAGGGGCTAGAGCCATCACTGGACTCTGGTCATGGGCTGGAGCCATCACTGGACACTGGTCAGGGTCTGGAGCCATCACTGGACACTGGTCAGGGGCTAGAGCCATCACTGGACTCTGGTCAGGAGCTGGAGCCATCACTGGACACTGGTCATGGGCTGGAGCCATCACTGGACACTGGTCAGGGTCTGGAGCCATCACTGGACACTGGTCAGGGGCTGGAGCCATCACTGGACACTGGTCAGGGGCTAGAGCCATCACTGGACACTGGTCAGGGGATGGAGCCATCACTGGACTCTGGTTAGGGGCTGTAGTCCCCTCTGGACACTGGTCAGGGCCTGGAGCCAACGTGTGTGCAGCCCACACACATCAAATGGCCGTGGCCATAATGGTCAGTGCTACATTCTCTGGTGATTCTAGCATGGTGGCCATCTTATCTGAGGGCTCAAGCATGGCAGCTGTGGCAGGCATGACTTGAAGAGACTCAGTTTTGGCAGGCATGACGTGAAGAGTCTCTGGCTGGGCAGGCAACTTGGAATTTCTGTGTTCCTCCTCTGCAATACGGTGAATGATGATCCGCTTATCAACAGGGTATGATCAATATATTGCGCCAGAGACTTATATATCAATATATAAGTCCACACGAAAAAGGTCCTTAAGGGCAATGCCATTAAAATCCACATGATAAGATAGCCCAATAAACTCATTAATTAACATAGTCCCCTATCATGCAAAGACACAGATGAGGCACACTCAACCAATGAACCAACGAAAACATAACACATAAGAACAAGGGAATCACATGACATGAACTCATGGGGACAAATGAACACATGATAACAGGGTGCACATGGCAAACAATAGGCTTGTTTGACTTGATGCAGTGCCGTACAGACCGATCGGCGGCTGACTTGAAGCAGTGCATGCCGGTAAGTAATTTTGTCCGACTTGAGACAGCGCTGACGCCATGTGACTGTGACGTGTGGCATCAAAGTACCGCATTCAAGATCAGACGCCTGAGTCAGCCAGCGCAGTTTCTCAAGAGGAGCTGCACGAGCGCTGATGACGACACAGCTGTTTCATGATTGGCCGGATTCACTGCATGACAACGGATCACGTGTGTTTCGCCTTCAGTTCCACTAATGCTCACAAATCTGTGTTTTTATAACAGTTAAAGCTCTTTTCATGTAGTTGTGATGTTGTGTCATGTTTTGTCAAAATAAAACTGATAAAAAACGTAGACCCAACTACACTGGTATTTAAATAATATATGCTTATGCTGAACTTTATTCTTGTAAAAACAGACGCTGTAAGCAGTACATAAAGTATTGAATGAAAATGTCTCTGAAACATCAGTGTAGTAGTCAAATATTGCATTTACTTTACTTCAGCTGTGATAAAGTATGCAAACATAGCATGAGCGTCACTACGGGAAGCAGAAGTGTCCGACTTCATGTCTCCGTTTTCAGCTCCTCCCCATTTGCACGTGGCTACTCTCGCCAATCGGTTGCATCCAGCCACAGCCAATGTCGAACCTAATAGCAAACAATGCAATGCAAACATGAAACATGAACTAGAAAATAAACCATGAAACATAAGCATGAACATCAAAATAAAACATGAAACAAAACCCAACACCGTCCTTGACACACTGAAGGCTGCAGTAATGATGCTGAAAATTCAGCTTTGATCACAGTAATAAATTATAGCCATTTTAAATTGTAATAGTATTTCACAATATTACTGTTTTTACTATATTAAATACCCAGTCACTCTTTTTAATGTAAATCTATGGGATTTTTTCAGCCATTTAAATTCATCATTTTATCATCTGTTTTGTGTAGCAAGAACTTCAAATGAATAAAAGTAAATGATTTTAAAATGGTCATGTCTTAGCGTGAAACAACGTGTCTTGTCTCTCATCTCTCATCAGGACTCCAGTGTGAAGTGTGTCCAGTGCGGTAAGAACAGACCCATGATCACTAGATACTCCGAGGGTTATGGCACAGAGGTGAGTGCAGCATCTGCATGTCTCTGAATGTATAAGTGCATGTGTGTGTGTTTCAATGTGTGACTCGTGTGTCAGGAGGAGTGTGTCCAGTCTCATCCTCAGGGAGACAGTGATGCAGATGCAGACATCGAGGACACGGACAACAGGTGTGTGACTGACACACACACGCATGCACTGCACTGCATCCACTTCTATTCATCTGCATTGTGATTCATTCAGGCTCCAGATTGTGGGTTCTCTCCAGCGAATCAGCTCCCGGAAGAGAAAGCGTCAGCGAATCACGCGGCAGGATACCACTGAGAGCGAAGACGATGGTGGGCGGAGCCGCAGGACTCACCGCTGGAGTCTACGACTCAGTCCTCATCGCACACACAACAGGACGATACTGGAGGTGCATGACATTAAACAACTGTATCTAGATGGCATTACTGGAATATATGTCTTAATTATTCTGGTCTGAAATGACTTACATTTGTAATTATTAATATAAAAATATGTAAGATATCACATATGGGCTAATATTAATATGAAGTAAATTAAAACTGGTTGAATCAGAGTTTTGAACCAAATTATTAAAGCAGACCCCAGACTGTAGATTCCTCTTGATTAATTCTCTCTGTCCCGCAGGAGAGCGTGTCTCAGGTGCGGCCGTTGGTCATCTGCCGCTGTGCAGCAAGAGAGACTCAAGCCGTGACGGATGACAAACCAGATGGGGGGAAATGGCCCCTGACAGCGTTCCCTGTCCCTCTTTCCCTCCCCGTATCCTGCTATCTGCTCATCGTCCCTCTGTCCTTATCCATTATCATCATTCTCATGACATTCCTCTTACCGCTCACAGATACTTGATATTGCCTTACAACATCACTGTATAATTCTCCTCACTGTATGAATCAATTAATTTTTCTCTAGTTTTGTCCACATGTACAGTATATTAGATCATATGCTTAGAAGACCTTTCATTTTGAACCCTTCTGTACAGTGTTATCTATGAAAGCCCATTTCTGCAACATAATAAAATAAAATGCTTTGGTAAATCATAATTATGAGATAGAAAGTCAAAATTGTGACATTAAAGGTCATAATTATGACATAAGTCTCAATTTTGAGATAAAAAGGCCAAACTATGACATACTAAGGCACATAATTGAGAAACTATGCCAATACTAAGTCATAATTATGATAAATAGTAATTATTATAAATAGTCAAAATTAAGTTGGGGGGGGGGGGGGGGGGCAAAATCATGGCAGCCTAAGTTATAATTATGAAACTATGAAAATACTTGTACTAAGTCACAATTGTGAGACAAAAAGACAAAATTATGACAAAAAAGTCAGTTATGAGATAAAATGTCAAAATTATGACATATTAAACTATAATTTTGAAGCTATGAAAATTCTGCCATAATTATGACAAAAAAGTCATAATTGTGCCATAAAAGGTTATAATTATAAATTATAAACAATTATAAATTGTTATAATTATGACATAAAATGTCATGATTATGGGATAAAAAGTCAGAATTATGACTGTAAAAGTCGTGACAAAAAAATTCAATTATGAGAAAGTCAAAATTATGACATAAAAGTCATAATTTTGGAACTATGAAAATTATGTTATAATTATTAGATAAAATGTTGAAATTCAAAATTATAACATACTAACTCTTAATTCTTAGATAAAAATCAATTATGACAAATATCATTTTTGGGTCATTTTGACTTTTTATGTTATATTTATGACTTTTTTTATCATAATTATGGCTTAGTATGTCATAATTTAAACCTTTTATGTCATAATTATGATATTTTGTGATTTTTTCTTATGTGGTTGAAATGTGCTTCCATAGTTATCGGACATTAAATACATCCAGTTCATTTAAAGGTGCCCTAGAACTTTTTTTTAAAGATGTAATATAAGTCTAAGGTGTTCCCTGAATGTGTCTGTGAAGTTTCAGCTCAAAATACCCCATAGATTTTTTTAATTCATTTTTTTAACTGCCTATTTTGGGGCATAATTAGAAATGAGTCGATTCAGGGTGTGTGGCCCTTTAAATCTCGTGCTCCACACCCACGGAGCTCGCGCTTGCCTTAAACAACATAAAAAAAAAAGTTCAAACAGTTAATATAACCCTCAAAATTGATCTTTACAAAGTGTTCGTCATGCAGCATGTCTAATCGCGTAAGTACAGTGTTTATTTTGATGTTTACATTGATTCTGAATGAGTTTGAGGCTATATGCTCCGTGGCTAACGGCTAATGCTACACTGTTGGAGAGATTTATAAAGAATGAAGTTGTGTTTATGAATTATACAGACTGCAAGTGTTTAAAAATGAATACTCCGTGAATACAGTAATAAACGATGGTAACTTTAACTACAATTAGCAGTACATTAGCAACATGCTAACGGAACATTTAGAAAGACAATTTACAAATATCACTAAAAATATCACGATATCATGGATCATGTCAGTTATTATTGCTCCATCTGCCATTTTTTGCTATTGTCCTTGCTTGCTTACCTAGTCTGTTGATTCAGCTGTGCACATCCAGTTGTTTTGCCCTTGTCTAATGCCTTCCATAATGTTAGGAACATGGGCTGGTATATGCAAATATTGGGCGCGTACATATTAATAAGCCCGACCGTTACGTAACAGTCGATGTTATGTTGAGATTCGCCTGTTCTTCGGAGGTCTTTTAAACAAATGAGATTTATATAAAAAGGAGGAAACAATGGTGTTTGAAACTCACTGTATGTCATTTGAACTCTTGTTATTCAACTATGCTGAGGTAAATTAAATTTTTGAATCTAGGGCACCTTTAACAAAAAGCACATTTGGATACACAACATGATCAACAGTGTGAAATTACAGTGATAATGTAATTAAGTGAAAGTACTGTGTCAAAACGTTAAAGTATCTAGTCAAAAACACAAGAGCGAAAACGTTTCCACACTTCGTGTTTAAGTATAAAGTACTTTGTAACGAAGGCATCTCTTGACATGGAAAAATGACAGTAATTGTGGCCAATTACATTTCACATTGAAATGGATTTCATTAGATGTAAATAATAATAATAAAAAAGCACCGGAGCTCAAATTGATTGACTCAGCAGCTTAGTATAATAAATATATATAGGCCTATATTTTTATATAATACAAAAGATTTAAGTAATGACCTGTGAAACGTGTACTTGGTTCTTTGAAATGTGGATTAGTTTTTTCTTTGGGTTTGATGCGATGATGTAAAGTGGGTGTTTAGTGAGTGTGAGGAGGTTTTTGACCCGGACATGGAGGATGAAGGCCAGGTTCACCCTCAAGAGATCTATCCTCATTTGCTATTATTGCCATAACCTTTAGTACATTTACCAGCATTAAATTACTTAAGAAAGATTTTAGAAAGGCTGTGTCGCCTACAACAGCTGCTGAGTGCAAAAGAAAGACATTTCACAGTGCTTTAATGAAAGATTACAAAAACAAACATTTTTTAAATCATGCACAACATTTATGAGGGAAGCTGCTTTCATGTTGACTTTAACGTCATCTTCATGAAGTGAATCATTGCACCGTCTCTCAGTGTCATCAGAAATAGAGCTGTTATCTAATTCTTCATGTGTGGGAGAGAAGCACATCGGGGCCAAAGGCCCACTGCCACACGTGGGCTGAATCTATGCAAGCATCAATAGTTTTACAAAGTCTTTTTTGTGTAAATATGTTCTTAAGAATTTCAGTTCCTCTGGCTTCTTCTGTCTTTCATCTGTTCCTGATTTTTGGTTTGTGTTCATGGATTCATTCCTCTGTGTAAAGGGCTGTTGTTTGTCTCACTGTAAAGGCTTTACTGCAGTATATCACAGCGACTGACTCATTTGAACCGGCTTGAGATGCAATATTCACTGACAGAAGCACAAGCGTAAGTCAGGTCAAATGAGTTCAGACAAACATTTCCCATGGTCCCTCTGCATAAATTCATTATCTGAGCGTGAACGTTCACAGTTTTCCTCTTAAGTTATCAGCTGCATGATTATGAGTGTTATCGCTACAACAATTTACTACCGGTGTGCATCTGTATCTCAATACAGCTTATTTTAGATCTCACAATTATTCATATTTGCTTACTGCATATTTTCCTTTTTATTTTACATAGTTTTCCCCGTGAAAATGGTATTGTAAAATGAGTCTGTGTCTAGATTTTAAGAGAATTAAAATTATAGTTTGACAGCAAGTCTTAAGTGTTTGATTTTCTTTTAAAACACAATAAAGTATTTAACAAATATAAAGAGAGAGAGATTAATTTTATAGGTAAAAACAAGCCATAAATGTAAACAAATGTAATCAAACAAGGCATCACAAGCATGGACATAAATTGAAGCTCATAATGAAGTTAATTTTCTCTGTTTATTTGCTGAGTTGCAGCACACAGTGCACTCATGGACTGTAGGTGTTGCTGTGGCTTTGGAATAGGTTTGTTTGTCATTAGCAAAATATATGAGCACTCGTCCTTGCACTGAGAGTGAGAAAGAATGAATCACTTAAGTGCCACTGGAACAGAAGGGGCATGTCCTCAGGGCTGCTTGACTGACAGCTCTCTGGGCCAATAGTAGAGTCATTATGAGTGTAACATTTCAAAGATCTCATATGGAGGTGTAAGGGTGGATTCCCTGCAGTGCTTAAGGCTGCAGGATTGCTGAATGACTAAAGAAACAAGATGCAAGATGGTTTAAAACTGTAAATGTCTTGTCTATTATCACCCACTGCTACGTATACCAATGACGAAAATAAGTGCAGTTATAATATCAAAATATGTGTTGCTGTAATGTGACGGGATTGAATTACAATAGGTAGCACATTAAAGCTGCAGTCCGTAACTTTTTTTTTGGTTACAACTTCAACTTCACAAATCAATTATTGAGCAAGTATATAAACAGTCAGTGTTCAAAGTTATCTCCTTACTTAGCCCGATTTAACAATGGTAAGCTTGTAATAATTTTTTTTTTTTTTTTTTTTTTTTTGGTTAAATTTGAGTAGTACTGGTAGTGTTCCACAGGAAATACGAGTTTGCCTTTGCGTCATTACGCATCAAGCGTGCCACATGAGTCCTGAAAAGTGAAGCCAAAGCATCTCGATCGACCCCTAGTGGCTGGATACAATACAGGTCATAGACCCCACCATCTCCATGTAATGTAATGGGACGTGAGACAAACTAAACAACCTTACACGTCAAATATTATTATTTCCAAAGATGGTTTCTGTCATTTTAGGCAGTTTTTTTTTATCATGCTGATGTTAGTTCAAGCGTTCTTTTAGTTAGTTATTTAATGATTGGAGCTTTAACATTAATTTTCTACATTTCCAGAGCTGTTTATTTAACACCGACATAATGAGTTTTTATGCAGTAAACTGTATTAACCAATTCTGTGGGAGTGTGGGTGGGACCTTGATATCACGGCTCCACTTCGCACTCACTACTGCACAGATTCGGGTTCCAAGTTCACTACTGCACAGTCTCGAGACTCAAGATGTCAGCGCCATGCTGGCATACTGGCGGCTTCACTTACTACAATGGAAGAGATTGAAGGTGCGTCATCCATATTTTTATACAGTCTATACATAAAGAAGGAGTCCCAAATGCTTCAGGTGGCAGTCATTTGTAGCCTCTTTTTACAGTAGCTGTAATCAAGAAAGGTAAAAACGACCATCATCATTGACAACTGGTGAATCACCAGTAGTAAAAAAGCAAAAGATTGAGGACTGCGGAGTGGCTACAGCAAAAAAGGGAATGCGAAAACAAAAATAAATATTGGCAGGGCTTTTGAAAGGTGGCATGAACTCCATGTTTTGAACAGGTTTAAAACAGATGCAGAAATTTCTTTTTTTCTGCTGGACAGGTAAGATATTTTAATGGTTTAATGGTTCATTGGATAATTACTAACTAAATACACTAAATAGACATAGTCATGCAATGTTGTTTAACAATTTGGGAACAAAATATAACAATAATGATAATTTGCACGGTTTGACGTGATATGCGCTAACTTTGTAATCTTTAGATTTAATCACCATTGGCAGAATTATTATAAAACGTTTTTTTTCCTTTTTTTTTTTTCAGTTGGTCAGAACAAAAGTGGCATACATGTTACTTACTTTTTCAGATGACATTTTCTGGTGAAACTTATTATTTTGGACATAGTTCCAAGACATAGTATCTGTAAAACAGTATCAAAGTACAGTGAATATCCACACTGTTGCAGTGACTGTTGCATACACCTCAAAACATTAGATTCATCCACGCTGAGGAGCCAATGCCGATGCACAACCCACGTATACTTGATACCTCCACAAATAACTGCAGTTGCAGGTTTCAAACAGAGATGGCAACAAAGAGGCAAACCTTACCAACTGCAACTTTAATGTTAATACTGAATCAAAACTAGTTAGTGCATAGGTTATAATTGAGTAGGTTTCAATAATGGTATTTGGTTGTGGTTACACTTAAATTTGTTACAAATTAGATGTATAAAACTATGCATATAGAATTATCTCAGATAGAGAGGAAGTGAAAGGCCACCAAGAAGAGACAAAGAAGAGAGTCAAGAAAAAAGTGGCCCAAGAAAGGGACCCAGAGGAAAAAGAAGAGACAGATCAACAGTTACATTCTACTTTTATCCCTTCCTTGACCATGTGACTGATAGATCAGCAGATTACACCATCCCCCACCATACTAAAGGTGTGAGAGCTAGCAGTCCCCTGATGTAAGCACATCTTGGTCTACATCACATCAGCAACTTTAGGAATTCCAAATGGAAAAGAGGGGGTTGGAACAGGAAAGCAAAAGTCTTTGTTGATTTTCAAGTCTACAGAGGTCATTGACATAGTAACTAACAATTTGCAAACATATATAATGGTTAATAATTATAATAAAAAAATGTTTTTGTTGTCCTTCATCCTTTTTTTTCCCTTTTTTTTTTTCTTCTTCTCTCAAATGCAATTCCAACAGGTGTGAGAGTGGCTTCAATTTCCATACACCTTTGGTCACTGTATTAATTAAAAAGGCAATTAGGCATTGCTAGAGTGTAAGCATGAGCATATTCTCTCTGTCTGTCTCCCCGTGGCCTCTTGGCATCTCCGGCAGGTTTCCAGTCCAAGGCTGACAGTGACATTTGCTCCTCTGTTTGTAGCTCTTAAATAGCCATGGCTTTCCATCTGTCTGGCTTTCCATACATTAACAGATCAAAGACATGGAGAAGCCTAGTGATCCGGGCTATCTGTGTTTGTATATATATATTAGAAGAATATAGCTAGGCTATATTATAGCATTATTATTCTTATTAACAGAACTGTCATATGGAATTTTAAAGTATTAAAATAAAAACCTTTAAATCTGTAAAAGGTTTTGTCATGTGATGTTTCAGTTAAAGCATTTTAAAAAAGAAAAATATCAACCAGCAAGTCTATAAATTGCTTGTTTCTATCTGCCCTTGGCTCCTTGACCCAGATAGCATTCCTAGGCTGTGGAGGAGAAACATGATTCTACTGACTCGATTAGAATCTAAAGCCTTAAGCCATCACATGCTCCCAGAACCTTTTCCAAAGTTTCTTATGGCCCAGAATGACTCCCCGGGCGCCACAGCAAAATGGCTGCCCACTGTGTGTCCACGGTTTTCAGTGTTTATATTCACTACTTACTGCTTCTAATGTGTGTGCACTAACTTGGATGGGTTAAATGCATCTGACAAATTCCAAGTATGGGTTACCATACTTGGTGTCTGGAAATTGAAACGACTCTCACACCTGTTGGAATTGCATTTGCCTAGAGGACAAATATCAAAGCAAATGGCATCCATTTTAAAAAGATTTTAAATGGTTAAAAAAAGAGGATGAAGGACAACAAAAACGTTTTTTTTTTTTTTTTTTTTTTTTTTTTTTTGTTACCATTATATATGTCACTTAATAGAACTGAGCCAGAACACTGCAGTCACAGTGTTCTCATGCAGGCGAGATCACAAAGTTGCTCTTTTAAAATTCATCTCAGCACTGGTCACTGGTCCAGGATCAGTGCAAAAGGTCATTTCTTTTTAGATGTTTCAGGTGTAATGTGACTGAGAACTGCAGATTTCATCAAAGTAAAGCAAGAGTAACATTTATTATAATCATATTTTAGATTTGGAAGACAATCTCTCCCATGATGTTCTTCAAATTCGACACAAAATTGTGTTAACAACCTGTTTTCCTTTTAATAACATTGAGTGATATGGGCTGAAAAGTAAGAGGAATTGGTGGCATTATTTAAAAAGGAATGGCAGAGCAAGTTATTACATTAGATGGCTTGAGATGTGATCTTATTGAATGCTAGAGGTAAAAATAGCGTTATGATGATAACGGTGTGAGCTCATGAGACACGGATCTTTTTTGCATACCTGACTACAGCACAAGATCTCACATCAACAGAGAGATTCATCAGAAGTTAAGAAACAGATTTGATGCAACTTGTCCTGGTTTTTGAATAGAAGTAAGGATATAGTTGGCATTTTGACAGATTTCTCTTTACAGAAACCTGAAGACACAATGGCAATGGATCAGCAGTGTCTTCAGAGAGAATGGGGAAATTCATGGAGAACAGCCAGAGAGGATGAAAATGTGAATGCTGAAAATGGATGGATGGATGTGAGCGATGAAGAGGAGGACCGGGTGAATCCAGTGGAGGAATATGAGCGGTCAGAAGTAGAGGAGCTACAAGTACAAACACAGGAAAGTGAGAAGGCTGTTGATGACGATGAAGCATGTAGTGTTAGTTTTCCTTTTATGACTGCAAACAGTGGCAGCGTTGTTGTTATGTGTACAAATAATGATAATGACAGTGATGAAGAGGATGCCAATAAATATGACAACAGTAATGTAGAGAATGCTGATAAATATGATAAAAACAGTGATAAAGAATATAGTAACAGTTTATCTGTTGGGTCTACAAATGGTGACGGTTTAGTTGCTGCGTGTAAACATAAAGATAAAGGCACTGATAAAGATTATGATACATATGATGATGATGATGATGATGATGATGACTGTTTTGCTGCTGCCTCCATCAGTACTGATGGCATTGGTGGTTCTGAGAAGGACTTAACTTTTAGAGGTTTAACATGTAGAGATGAAGAGCAGCAGATGACAGACTCCAGCTCAGAACAGGGAATGCTAAATCAAAAGTTAGAAGAGGAGGAGGAGGAGGAGGAAGAGGAAGAGGAAGAGGAGGAGGATGAGGATGAGGATGAGGATGAGGAGGAGGATGAGGAGGAAGAAGAGGAGGAAGAATATGAAGGACATTGCAGTTTTGAAGATTCTGATGATTGTGACATGTATCCTAAGAAGCTATACTCTGATCCAGTATACCCAGGTTCGGTCTTCGAGGCTCTGGAGAACATGATGTTGTATTCGGTCCTCACTGACTTGACCATCTACACAGAGGACGGACATCAATTCCAGGTTCATTCTATTGTCCTGGCTGCAGTCAGTTACCTTATTGAGACGAGGCTCAGACAGAAGCCCAAACAAGAACGCATTATTGAATTGTGTTTGGGGCCTGAGGTTCATAGTTTGGGGTTGGCAGCAGTGGTGGAGTTTGCCTATACAGGGAGCATCAGCATTCTGAACAAAGACAATATGGAGATGGTCAGGACTGCAGCTGTCAGCCTGGAAGCTCAGAGAGTTCTGGAACTCTGCACTGAAGAAGAACAAAGAGAACAAGACAAGGCAAGAGGGAAGAAAGAAGACAGAAAAAGGATTTCTGCTAAGGAACATATGAATGATAGTCTACAGCATATCAGACAGTTGTGGGCACAGAGAGTGGGATGTGATGTGGAGCTGGAAGCAGAGGGAAGAGTGTTCCATGGTAAGAGACTTGTAAATATGATAGAGGTTTGAGTTTCCTACACATAAATCTAGATGATGCCTCCATATCATAGATATGTAGATATCACAGTATTAATTTGATGCCTTCTGCATTTGCGAAACTGCTTGTAAACTTTTATTTATTTCTCACCTTTGTGAAGCTCACCGGGTGCTCCTGATTGCCAACAGTGACTACTTCAGAGGCATGTTTACCACTGGTATGAAGGAGAGCAGGCAGGAATTGGTGTCTCTGCTGTTAGTCAGGGCTGCCAAGTTTGAGGCCCTCCTCCACTACAGCTATAGTGGGGCTCTTGCTCTTGGATGGGGCTGTGTGTTTGATCTCACCTGTACATCTCTTCAATTACAGTTTCAAACTGCCTTTTCACTATGCCTTAACTTCCTGCAAAAAGAAATAGATGCCTACAGCTGCCTGGACGTTGTATCTTTCGCAGAGGCCTATGGGATGGCTGACCTACTTACACATGCCAATGACTTCGTCTTGAGGCACTTTCAAGACGTGTCCGTCACTCCTAAGTTCTACGATCTTCCTGTAGAAAAATTGAAGAAGTACCTTCAAAGCAATTCCCTCTGTGTTCAATCGGAGTTGCCCGTGTTCAAAGCAATCATGTCTTGGATCGAAGCCTTTCCCAGACAACGGGTGAAACTCGCCAGGGAGCTGATAAGAACTGTCCGGTTTTCCCTCATGACCTTTATAGAGTTCAAAGAAGTCAAGTCTATAACATCTTGGCTGACAATTGGTGCCAAAAAAGTCTACAAGTCTGTCAGTGAGGAGTTCTTCAACAGTTCTTCAGATGTCCAGTCAAATTTCAGGGTCTACATGCCTAAAGACACTTTAGTCCTTGTTGGTGGTGAGAGAATCACTGATAATTTTGAGAAACGTAGACCCTGCAGGGAAATGTGGTTTAGCAATTCTTTGCAGAACCACATCGGATTGGTGAAGAAAGTAGAGTGGAGAATGCTGGGAACTTTACCTGAGAAACCAAGATTCAGTCATGGAGTTGGGGTGATGAGAGGGAAGCTTTACATAGTTGGTGGACGGCATTATTATGGAAAAGCTGATACCATGAAATGCACCTACATGTAAGATGAAATATGAGGCTTCTTCTGTCTAAACTTGCCCAAGTTTACTACCTCATAATATGGACTAATTGTTCAATCTCTGATCTAGGTACGACCCCATCCAAAACACTTGGCAAAGGTTGGCTGATATGCATGAGAGAAGAGGCAGCTTCACTTTAGTCGTCCTGAATGATAAACTATATGCTATTGGAGGAGAGAGAGACTCAGAGGTCAACATGGAGAGCGTAGAGGTCTATTGCCCCAACGCAAATTCTTGGAGGTTAGTACAGTGAATAAATAGCACACACATCCAAAAAAATCAACTGTTGCTAACTTTAGTAAACGCTGTGACAAACGACCTATATAGGCGTATTGGTTGGAGAATATGTTGGGCCAAACATAACTGCAAACTCTAACATATGTCTGAATGCTGTTCAAGAACCAAACCCCAGATCAAACCCTTACCCTAATAATTGATTTGTTTACAGATAAGGGTAGGTGCCATATTTAACGTTAAGAAAATGGAAACGAGTTTGTCAGGGACAGATGTACCATTTGTACTGTATTGTCCTAAGGTCTAATTTTCACAAAATGTTTTCCAGAGGTTTGTGTCACTAGGAATTGACCAACAGCCAGGTTCATAACATTACAACATATTGTACGTCTATTCCTCATATCAACAATTGGCACTTACACTGATTAATGAGGACCATTGTTTCAGGACCAATAACTCAGGATCATGTCCTACTTCACTAAACTTTGTTTGGAGTAAGAGTAAGGTAGATTTAAATATCATAGAATATTTTGCAAATATATTGCAAAAGTCAAACTCTTTCTAATAGCTTGGTTATATGAGTAAGTGATGTTGGTAAACCTGGCCCCTCTTTTCAAAGCTTTTCTTTTTAATTCTCTCTATTTCTCCAGTTTTGTCTGCCCATTAGACCAAGCTCTATGCTGTCATGCAGCCAGTGTATGGAATGGCACAATCTTCCTATCCGGAGGCTTTAACAGCCAGTACCAATGCCTATCGTCTATGATCCTTTACCATCCAGAACGAAGATCCACTTATCTGGCTGAGATGAGAAATGACAGAGCCCTGCACTGCATGGAGACCCTGGGTGACCATCTGTATGTGGCTGGTGGGATTTTATGCGATGCTGATGGCAATCTGGTAGATCAATTAGCCTGTGAGGTTTATGACCCTGTGTCCAACTCCTGGAGTGCCATTATGCCATTTCTAGTGCCACATGTAGGGGCAGCATCAGCAGTCTTAGAGGGGAAGGTCTACATAATTGGAGGCTACTGCAATGAGAACTACAGTGATACCAAATCAGTGCACCGCTATGATCCTGCAACAGAACACTGGGAGAACATGAACATGACACCAGGCCCGAACACATTCATAGCTGCCTGTGTGCTGCCCATACCTACTCACCTTAGACAGTAAGAGGGGAATATCCTAAATACAATGAATTGTCAATGTAAGGGTTTAGTATAAACTCTTTCCCTTCCATTGATGGAATTTTCCATAATTTATGAGACAACGCTTCCCCGCCACTGATGGAAATTTCTGGCTTTCCATGTATTTGAAATATACTTGTTTTAAGATAAGTATACTACAAATACATTTATATATTTATTTACTTAATATAAATACCCTGCAATTGTACTTTTGGTATACTAAATTGAAATAATTAAAAGTCTGCTAATGTCCAACTAAAGATATATTTATTCTCATTAAAGATTTTAGTATATTTGATTGTGCTAAAATGGAAACATTACAAGCATAGGCACCAATTTCTAGGCACCCACCAATTTCTGCCAGTGGGTGCCCACACTCCATAATCCTTTTTTTCAAGAGTACTATCTTATTTTCTGTTTGATGGTGCATTTGATGAATTCATTACACAAAAGATATTCATGTCTCACGAAGATAAATGCACAGACTGCAAATTAGGGCTGGGCGATATATCGCATGCGATTCTCACGCGAAATCGCCATCACCTCCTTTCAAATGGAGCAGCATGTAATAGACAGAGCCGTAGTTCACTGATAAGCCACGCAATATCGCGTTCATTATCGCAGATGAATCACCTTCGATAATGAACGCGATATTGCGTAGCTTATCAGTGATCTACGGCTCTGTCTATTACATGCTGCTCCATTTGAAAGGAGGTGATGGCGATTTAGCGGTAATCAGGGAACCGGCTTTACTGACGAAATGCGTGTGACAATCGCATGCGATATATCGCCCAGCCCTACTGCAAATGATTGAAATTACAAAACCAACCAACCAAACAAAAACACTTTATTTCCATGAGTGTTGTCGTGAGTCTCTCTCACAGATATAGGCCTACCTGATGATCAGCAGCAGTTCACTAAATAAAATAATTTAATAAATATCTGTTTACAATAAGCTTAACCCGAGAGCACATAGAGAGATTTGTGCGGGCATAGGACAATGTTTGAGCATGCACCTGCACCACCGTATATTTGAGAGAGCGTGTCCAGTTTTGTGTGAGAGTGAAGGAGATAATGGAGAATATCTTGTATTTTCCATTGGTGCTCGAGACCCCGAATACAAGTATACTTTAGGTGTCTTTAAATATCTTGCATTTAAAGACTGATATTACAGTGATCATACTATCTTTACTAATAGTGATATTAAACACATTTTAGGCTTAATATTAAGAAATGTGCATTGTGCTATAAAGAAGCACACCAAATAAAGTTTGATTTAAATATTTATAACATTAAGTCTCAAGCAATATGTAAGCAAATATGTTACCTTTGTAGTATACTTAGTATAAAATAAATGTATTTTAAATACATTTTGGTATAGTTTTTTTTTTTTTTTTTTTTTCACTAGGGGTTGCTTTTTTATGAAACATCCACATTCAAGTGTTGATAAAAAAGAATGCATGAAGCTAGAATAAAACTTTTTTGTTGTTCTTTAAAAGCAGATGCTTTCTTTTGTTATGTTGCATGTTGAGAAATTCATACAACAAAATACAAAAACAAAAACAAAACAAAACACTGGTGGGGAAAGAGTTAAAAAGTACATACAACACAGAGTCTGGCACATATTATTTAGTATTACATTGTCAGTGTAACAATTTGGACTTTAATTTTATTGTGAATCCTTTTGAGCAGTGGTTATTAACTACATGTACTAGTCTGCTTAGAGGGGATGCATGTCCATCTAAATGAAGTAATAACTATTTGATTTTGATGTAAATTATGTAGAATTTGTGCATTTTATGTTTATGATTTAGTTGATATTTAGACAATCTAATTTGAGTTTTAATGTATATTTTATTAGTTATATGGCCTTTTGTGAACTTTTGTTGGATAGCACTTTCGTTAGCAAGGCCACAAGGTTGTTAATTGTATTTTCCCCTTCAATAGGGTTCACTCGCATTGCATTAGTTGGTAACGCTATAGGGGGAAATTACGTGTCTCTGAAATACTGAAGCTTGATTGAATTATATTATTAACAAATGGCATTTTAGCCCAATAAAATTTGCAGGACCATTTGCCTATATAAGCCGGCTCAAAAATCCTTCCTGCTCACCATGGAAAAGGCCCAGTAGCAGATTAACAGTGCTGACACCTCAGCAGCTAACAACAGTGCTGACAGTTTGGCAGTTTAGAACGGCACATCTCCCCTACAGCTATCCGGTGAGAATGAGCATATTTAACTCCAAAAGAGCATATTTTTGGTAACGTTTGTTTCAAAATGTCATGCCATGAATGTGGCACATGCAGGGCTTCCCTGCACCTCAGATGAGTACTCTGAGCTTGCCTGGGCCGTTCCCACACTGACGTCATGTTCATTGTGATGAATCGCTCTTATTGCAAGAGCATGAGTCTCTAAAGAAAACAGCACAGCCCCTTGTGCTTCACCATTCTCTTCCTCTCAGGAGTCTGAGAGGAAGGAATTTGCCAATTACAGTATGTCATTGGCAGCTTCTGATACAGAGAAGTGGTAGGACCCAATGGAGCACTACTCCCCCTACTGCCTAAGGAGCCAGGTGATAATGGCCTGGTCTGAACTTGTAGAGTTTGTACCAATATAGATACCATTAGCTGGGGCACCATCAGTCAGCCACCCGCCAGGGACCTGCCTTGTTCATTCATGATGAACTTACCAGACTGTGGCACGCCCCCTACTTGACCGCCATCCACCATTGTCCATCATTGTTGATGGTACAGAGCATAGCTATAGGGGAGGCCATCACTGCACCTCTGCCTGCCCACGGCCCTGGGATGGAAAACCAAGGCAGTTCACCCTTCAAAGCAGTGCCATGTCTGCCTTAATGGCCAGAGCCTATCAAGCTGGATCCGCTCTCCACATGATGGCAGTCCTTTAAAAGCTTCAAACCAAACTCCTCCTTGCTATGGATGAGTCCGGCACCGACCCTGCTGCTTTCAAGGAGCTGTGAAGCTTCTAAGACAATGGCTCAGGCATTCAGCCATATGATGGCCAATTTGGTGGTGCTGGAGCGCCATCTGTGGTTAAATTTGACAGAGATCAAGGACACGGACAAAACAGTTTTCCTCGACTCCCCAGTTTCTCCCACAAGGCCTGTTTGGCTCGGCAGTGGATGGCTTTGCGTAATGCTTCACTGCAGCCCAGAATTTGTCGCAAGCTATGCGCCACTTCTTGCTGAAGCAATCCATCTCTGCTGTTTCAAGTCGCAAGAGGTCTTGTCGACTCAGCAACCCATCAAGCCTAAGTCAACATCTGCTCAGCCTCAACCCAAAGCAGAACCGGAGGTCAGATAGTACCCCTGCAGTGTGAAGTGCTACCCCTTCCCTAAGCGCCAGGGTCCCTGCCCAAAGTTAGTGCTGGACCCTGAGCTACAGCGGAAGCAGTCTTGATTCATCAGGTGTGCAGATGGAAGACAAAGTCCTACCATGGCTGGACCACCTCCAATGAGCATTGGTCCCTCGTTCAGTCTGGCAACCTGTTGTTCTGATTGTGTCAGAATGGGTCTTGGAAAAAAATTGAGTTACTCGCTCCAGTTTGCTTGCAGACCCCCAAACTTCAGTCCATCCACACTCAAGGTATATGTGGCACTATGGCAGCCCACCATGCTCTGGTTGCTGGCAAATCAGTCGGAAGGTCTGACTTAATAGTCACATTCCTGTGGAGGACTAGAAGGCTGAACCAGCCTTGCCCCCACACAGTCCCAGCCTGGAGCCTGTTTATGGCCCTAAGAGGCCATCAGAGGCCCCCCGTTCAAACCACTTCAGACGGCCAAGTTGAGGCCCCTTTCGCTGCCATTGCTCAAGTGAGTAGGATACTTGCAAGCGCTCTCTGTGGATGCTTCCTGCCTTTGGGCCCAGTGACCATAATGTCATCCTCAAACCAAGGTGCCTAAGGTGCTTCTCACTATGTGTAAGGCACAGGTAATAACTCTGTTCTTCCTTTTTCTTAAGATGAGGAGTCTTTGTAGCTACTCTGCCCAGTCCGGAATGTATGTTAAGCATTCTAGCCAATTCAGGCAATCAGAGCAGCTCGTTGTGTGCTTTGGAGGCTGGATTAAAGGGATATGGGTTATGAAGCAGAGACTAACACATTGGATAGCTGACACAATAGTGCTGGCCTATGCCTCCTTGGGTCTACAATGTCCTATCAGCGTGAGGGCCGACTCCACCAGGGGAATAGCCTCCTCCTGGGCATGGTCAAGAGTGGTATCCATTGGTGACATCTGCACAGTGGCCGGTTGGTCATCACCGTCCACCAGGTTCTATAATTTAGACATCCCTGCTCTTCAGGCATAGATTTTGTCTGCTTAGCCATTTTTGACCCCTCAAGTTCTATCCGGAGTGACTCAGGAGTTTCAGCTTGTCAGCCTAAACCTGACTAAGAAGTCCTAGTTGGGGATCTTTGCAGACTAACTTGGGCCCTCATTCCTGAATGCCCATAGGCTGGGTTCACAGCACGGCTTCTTCATTCTGAGCCAGAAGCACAGCACTATTGGATTGCATTGCCCATATGGTTAGCAACTAACACAATTCGAGTGAACCATATTGAAAGGGAACGTCTCAGTTACTAGCATAACCGTGGTTCCCTGAGATAACAGAAACAAGCATTGCGTAGCTTGCCATGCTACTGTGCCTGCATGCAAGTCATTGCTTGCCGCTCTTTAGTCAAAAGATTCTGAGGAAAATAGCATTCTGAGTTGACTTATATAGGCAAATGGCCCCACCAGTTTTGGCGGGCTGAAATGCTGTTTGTTTGCACAGGTGCAGAAACATGATTCAATCAAGCTTCACTATTTCGGAGAAATGGAATTTCCCTCCACAGCGTTAACAACTAATGAAATGCTTGTTCCTGTTATTTCAGGAAAGCGATATTAGGCTTGTAACCGAGATGTTATATTTTATTTAGATGAGTTATGTGTGCAGTGCAACACAGCCATTAAGAGCATGCTTTATTTCATTTAACATGTATGTCTTTTTGTATATTTTTGTATTTATTATGATAGCCTTCATGTAAAGAGTGGTTTGCGACGTTAATACTGTTCTGTTATACATTTTGTATGTATCTAGATTTACTGTGTATCTAACTGCACAGGGGTGCATTTCCCGAAAGCATCATTAGCTGTAAACTATGGTCATAAGTCACATTGAAATCTATTGACAACGGAACTTGCGACCATAGTTCGCTTTGGGAAATGCACCCCAGAGCAGTCGAAATGGGTAGTGTACACTGTGGATAAATTATGTATGCAGTGCAACAAAGCCATTAAGAAGATGCTTTATTTCATTTAACAGCAGTAAACAGTCATGAATCAAAGCAGCCTATGTGTAAGTGTATTTATTGGAGTCCTGTCAGTATAGCCTGATATCAAACCAGTCGTACAGTCAACGTCCATCAGATTGCGAGGATGTTTGTGTAGATATCAAGCAATGCAGATTGGAGAATGAAGAGCAGATCCATTACATCAGGCTCTTGATTGATTGAGAGTCTTTATCCATATTTGGATGGGATTAGTTTAATTGTTATTGTAAGTAACATTTGTCATCAATTTGTACAAGATACACAATGTCTTTAGTTACTGCATCATACATGATCTCCACCACATGGCAAGATAAAAAAAACAATGGCATATTTAATACAACCACAAGAAGGAATGGAGCTGAATTTCGACTTGTGCAAAAGACACTTTAAAAATAATTTGATCAGGGAAAATCACAGTATACAGTATACATTATAAAAATACTGCAAAGCAAGGGAATTTACAGTCCATTAAGATTCTGGAAAGATTACTGATATGGCCAGTTTGGACGGGATTAAACTCAGAGAGAAGCTTTGGTTATTATGACATTACACCAACTCCCCATATAAAACTCTTGTCCGAATAGGGCTTTTCAAAGAAGAAGAAAAAAAAAAAAACAGTTATGCATATGCAATGATACATTCCATGAAAGAAAAGAAAAAAGTGGCATCAAATTTGCTGATCACTTCAATAGTTAAATGAATACTAAATTTTCTGAAGCTTTATGCCAGATTTTATATTCATTTATTCAAATAAAATATTTCCATTCTTCAATATTGTGATATATTATAGTATAATTCATCAAAATGCACCATTGTCTATAACTTAATAAATTAAAATTTCAGTGTTTGTTAAGAAGAAATCTCAGATGTGTTTTTGGGATTGGATGACAAAGAAAATTTATGTTAAATAATGTATTATTGTCAATATGTCCTAAATTTGTACAAATTGAGGGCCAATTTTATCAATTAATCAACAGTGTGTCACAAATACAGTCAACCAAGCTTAGTTTGTATTTAATCCAAAATATTCATTTGACAGGTGTTTTGTGTTTGTGGGTTTACTTAAAGGGTTAGTTCATCCAAAAATTAAAATTCTGTCATTAATTACTCACCCTCATGTCGTTCCAAACCAGTAAGACTTCCGTTCAACTTCAGAACACAAATTAAGATCTTTTTTGATGAAATCTGAGAGCTTTCTGTCCCTTCATGGACAGCTACACAACTATCACTGTAATGCTTCAAAAAGTTCATAAAGAGATCGTAAAACTAATTTAGACTAAACCTGCATTTAGACTTTTATTCAAATATAAACATTCATCAACTCATACATCAGTTGTGGTAAATGGAAGCTCAAGCATGTTTGCTTGATGTGCGAGAACCAATGAGGTTCATTGTAGTGTGTTATGCAGCATGTTTGAGTTTCCACAAAAAGTTTGTTCTGAAGCATGTATGGATGAGCTTCTGTTCATGTTCGCTGATCAATGTTTATATGTTAATAAAAGCCTAAATTAAAATGGTTCATCACATACAGTGTTAAAAATCTCTTCAGAAAATTTAGACTAAATTGCTAAATTTCTTGGGTGAACTACCCCTTTAACTATTTTATTTTTAGGACAAATTTGTTAGGGAGTTAGTTAAATGTGAGAAATCCTCCTATCTAGGGATGTACAATAGTGGCCAATAGTGATGTCCGGCATAGGAAAATTGACAAAATTTTCTCAAATATTATTAAATATATATGCATGCATTTTGTCCGTCTTGAGGATTCCAACGATATAAGACACTTGAGTCTACGCCTAGTGGTTTAGGAGTCATGAGCGATGCCTTTCACTGCTGTAGTTGTGTTCTTCCCTTGTACACAGTAAAATCCCCAGAGTTAAATCAACTCTGGTCAGAGAACATTTGGTCCCTCTCTAAATAGTGTTAAAGTAATACTAAAGCAGAGTTAAATTAATGAGATAATTAAGCAATGAATTAACTGATGATTGAACATTAATGATGAACGCCTGCTGTTAACAAGCAGAATCACTGAATAAAAGAGAAACACAAGAACTACAGCTGACTTCAGCCACAGCCTTAGATGAAATCAACTGAAGATTAAAATCATTAAATCTCTGAAGATCTTATTAGAATGTATATAGAATGTCTTTTATCTTCAGTTGATTTCATCTAAGGGCTGAAGTCAGCTGTAGTTCTTGTGTTTCTCTTTTCTTCAGTGATTCTGCTTGTTAACAGCAGGTGTTCATCATTAATGTTCAATCATCACTTAATTAATTGCTTAATTATCTCATTAACTTTAACTCTGATTTAGTGTTACTTTAACACCATTTAGGGAGGGAACAAATGTTCTCTGACCAGAGTTCATTTAACTTTGGGGATTCTACTGTGAATTTAAACTATTTAAAAAATCTAAAATATTTTCCTCATATTTTGATGCTTTAATTAAACTTGTAGGGCCATTAAAAACAAATATCCTCTTCAGACATCACTTTTGGACACTACTGTACTCGCTTGGAAAAAATGGAAAAAGTCTGTATTATAAATAACTTTATATAAAACAAGAAATGTCTAGGGTAAGTCCCTATTTGAATAGCCAAGTGACAGAACGATCTGACCAATATGGATGCAGCGAGTTCAGCAGCTTTAACGGAGTTCATCAACCACAGCATCTCCCGCATGGACCAGCAGCAGGAGAGCATCACTTCCACCGGACGCGCTGTCCAAGCGCTGGTAACACAGGTGTCCGAGCTCTCCCGGGAACTTCAACAACTTCGCGCTCCCACTGCGCCACCCACACCGCCTGTTCCCCCCGCGTCGCTGGAGCGACGCGATCTACCGGAGCCCCGCCTGCCTGTGCCCCAGAGTTACGCCGGTGAGCCAGAGTTTTGCAGAGCTTTTCTGAATAAGTGTTCCCTGCATTTTTCTCTGCAGCCTCGTACATTCGAGCATGAGGAATCCAAGGTGGCGTTCGTCCTTACATTGTTGACTGGGAAGGCGGCTTTATGGGGAACGGCGGTGTGGGAGAATAAAGACCCATGTTGTTCCTCGTTCCAGGCACTCTCCGCCGAGATGAAGAGGGTGTTCGACCGTGCGGTGGCAGGAAAGGAGGCCGCTCGACAGCTTACCGAACTCAAGCAGGGCAGCCGCACGGTCGCGGATTATGCCATCCAGTTCCGCACCCTCGCGGCGGAGTGCCGTTGGAACGAGGAGGCGCAGTGGGATGTGTTCCTGCATGGGCTGGCCGGCCGTATTCACCGCGAGATTTACACCCTGGACCTTCCTCAGACTTTCAACGGGCTGGTTGATCTCGCTTTACGGGTGGATTCCCGCCTCCAGAAACTGGAGTTTTTGGAGGTCCCCAGCACCAGACTACAGGGAGCGGAGGGCCGGACGGCCAGCGCTGCTAATACGGTCGGTCCCGCCACAGATCCTGAGCCCATGCAGGTAGGGAGAGCTCGGCTTTCCCGGGAGGAGAGAGAAAGGCGGAGATCCCTGGGCTTATGCCTATACTGTGGAGCATCGGGACATCTTCTCAGGTCTTGTCCAGTAAAAGACCAAGCCCGATAGTAAACTCGAGGCTACTATCGGGCGGGATCTCCGCTGAGAAGTCCTCACCATCACCTCTTCTCCCGGTAAGACTGAGATGGGCGTCTCACAACATCACCTGCAATGCACTCATTGACTCCGGGGCTGAGGGGAACTTTATGGACACCAGTTACGCACTACAGCATGGACTACCCATCTCTTCACTTACTCACCTGGTTACAGTCAACGCACTCAACGGTCAACGTCTTCCTAACATCTCTCAGATCACGGATTACGTCACCCTCACCACCTCTGGTAACCACAACGAGAGGATTCAGTTCATGCTTTTGGACTCACCGCAAGCACCCGTAGTTCTCGGACACCCCTGGCTCACCAAGCACAATCCTCGGATCGACTGGCAACTCAACACCATCACCGAGTGGAGCACTTTGTGTCACAGGTCTTGTCTTAAGTCTGCTTGTCCCACTGTGTCTGTCTCTGTGTTACAGGAAAAGGCTGCGGATTTGTCTAACATGCCCGCGGAGTATCTGGACCTGAAGGAAGTGTTCAGTAAGTCCCGTGCTGCTTCTCTCCCTCCGCATCGTCCCTATGACTGTGCCATAGACTTAGTTCCGGGTAAGTCTCCGCCTAAGGGCAAATTATACTCTCTGTCTGTTCCCGAGAGGGAGGCCATGGAGAAATACATTTCTGATTCTCTGGCAGCTAAGTTCATCCGCCCTTCCTCTTCTCCAGCGGGGGCGGGGTTCTTTTTTGTGGGGAAGAAGGACGGATCTCTGCGACCTTGTATTGATTACCGAGGGTTGAACAACATCACGGTAAAGAATACTTACCCTTTGCCGTTGATGTCTTCAGCCTTTGAGAGGTTGCAGGGAGCGTCCGTTTTCACTAAATTGGACTTGAGGAACGCTTATCATTTGGTCCGCATTAGGAAGGGGGATGAATGGAAGACCGCTTTTAACACCCCTAGAGGGCACTTTGAATACTTGGTTATGCCCTTCGGGCTTTCCAACTCGCCCGCGGTCTTCCAGGCACTCGTCAATGACGTGTTGAGAGACATGGTTGATCAGTTCATTTATGTCTACCTGGATTTTCGTCGTCTCTCCAGGAACATGTTCAACACGTCAGACGAGTGCTCCAGCGTCTGCTAGAGAATGGGCTTTTTGTCAAGGCGGAGAAATGCGAATTTCATGCACAGTCTGTTTCCTTTCTAGGGTACATCGTCTCGTCCGAGGGAATTCGCATGGATCCTGATAAGGTTAAGGCTGTGGTGGATTGGCCAAGTCCAGATTCCCGTAAGGCCCTACAGCGGTTTCTGGGGTTTGCCAATTTTTACCGGCGTTTTATTCGCAATTTCAGCCAGCTAGCCGCGCCTCTGACCGCCTTGACCTCACCACGAACGACCTTCAGGTGGTCAGATGCAGCTCAGGTTGCATTTGCCAAACTGAAGAGCCGCTTCGTTTCGGCTCCCATTCTTATCGCCCCTGATCCTTCGCGTCAGTTCGTGGTGGAGGTCGATGCGTCAGAGGTGGGGGTAGGAGCAGTTCTTTCCCAGCGGGCGCCCTCGGACGAGAAGATGCATCCCTGCGCGTATTTTTCTCATCGTTTGTCTCCCGCTGAACGCAATTATGACATTGGTAACAGGGAGTTGTTGGCAGTCAAATTAGCGTTGGAAGAGTGGCGTCATTGGTTGGAGGGATCGGGGGTGCCCTTCATCGTTTGGACTGATCACAAGAACCTAGAATATATTCGATCGGCCAAAAGACTCAACTCCAGGCAGGCTCGGTGGGCACTTTTTTTCGGACGTTTTGACTTTGCTCTATCGTACCGCCCGGGCTCCAAAAACATCAAGCCCGATTCTTTATCTCGTATTTTTGATCCATCCGAGCGCCCGTCCACTCCCGAGTGTATTCTTCCTGAGACATTAGTAGTCTCCACTCTTACATGGGAGGTCGAATCGAAGGTCCTGGCGGCCTTAGAAGGGGTAATGCCTCCGCCCGGGTGCCCACCGAACCGTTTGTTTGTGCCGGAGGAGTTAAGGTCCTGCGTCATCAAGTGGGGGCATTGTTCCAACGTGGCTTGTCATCCAGGGGTTAATCGAACCAGATTTTTGGTTAAGCAACGATTCTGGTGGCCTGCTATGGCTCGGGACATCCGCAGTTTTGTTTTGGCTTGCTCGGTTTGTGCCACTGGTAAGACGTCCAACCGCCCTCCAGATGGGTTACTCCAACCGCTGTCTGTCCCTTTGAGACCCTGGTCCCACATCGCTCTAGATTTTGTCACCGCCCTCCCACCCTCCCAGGGGTACACGGTCGTTTTGACCGTAGTGGACCGGTTCTCGAAGGCGACTCATTTCATTCCCTTGACCAAATTGCCCTCTGCCAAGGAGACAGCGGTTACTGTCGTAGACCACATCTTTCGGTTACATGGCCTCCCGGTAGATGTGGTGTCCGACAGGGGTCCCCAGTTTGTGTCCAAATTTTGGCAGGAGTTTTGTAGACTGCTGGGCGCGACGGCTAGTCTTTCCTCTGGGTTCCACCCCCAGACCAATGGACAGACCGAGAGAGCCAACCAAGATTTAGAGCGTATGTTGCGATGTTTGGCGTCCAAGAATCCTTCCTCCTGGAGCCAACAACTCTCTATGATTGAGTACGCACACAATTCGTTACCAGTGTCTTCTACGGGCCTCTCTCCGTTCGAATGCAGTTTAGGTTACCAGCCACCTGTGTTTCCCAGTCTGGAATCCGAAGTCGCGGTCCCCTCTGCTCACGCCTTTGTCCAGAGGTGCCACCGCACTTGGAACAGAGCCCGCGAGACTCTGTTGCAAGTGAGGGCGCGCACCAAGGCTAAGACCGATCGCCACCGGTCAAAGCCTCCCGTATACGTCGTGGGTCAAAAAGTGTGGCTTTCTACCAAGAACATTCCGCTCCGTTCCGTTGCCAATAAGTTAGCTCCCAAATTCATTGGCCCGTTTCCTGTCACTAAGATTATTAGCCCAGTGGCAGTCCGACTCAAATTGCCTCCGGCGTACAGGAGGATTCATCCCGCCTTCCATGTTTCCAAAATTAAGCCTGTTTTTCACTCGCATCTTAATCCGCCTACTCCGGTTCCCCCACCGCCGCGGCTCGTAGACGGGGAACCAACCTATTCGGTTAATCGCATTCTGGACTCGAGGCGGAGGGGACGCGGATTCCAGTACTTGGTGGACTGGGAAGGTTACGGTCCGGAGGAGAGAAGTTGGGTTCCTGCTAGAGACATTCTGGATCACTCCCTTATCGATGATTACAATCGGCAGGTAAGGAGTTCTGGGAACGCCGTGAGGCGTTCCTAGGAGAGGGGTACTGTCACGGTTCATGAATCCGCTGTCTCATTCTGGTGTCTGTGTGATGGTGTGGGTGTGTCACCTGATTGTTTTGTGTGGGCGTCGCCGCTGATTGTTGATCAGCGGCAGCTGTGAGCAATTACCATCTGCCTATATAACGCCTTGTCTTTCGTCTCTTGTTTGTCAGATCGTTGTACGGTGTCCGCGTGTTGTTTCCTGTGTTGCTTGTTGTGTGTTTCCCTGGACTGGACTTTGATTCATTGCTTCCTGGTTTTCGTGTTCTCGTTGGATTACTCTCTGGACTTCACGCTCGGATTACTTCACGGACACTGCTCTTCGGTCATCACTCTTCACGGATCTTCACCGCCCATCGACGTCCCTGTGTTACCACTCTCCTGCTGACTGTTATATGTTCTTTGTGTATGTTGAATCTGACTACCTTCGGTGTGAAG
Organism: Chanodichthys erythropterus; assembly: GCF_024489055.1. Taxonomy (NCBI): domain Eukaryota; kingdom Metazoa; phylum Chordata; class Actinopteri; order Cypriniformes; family Xenocyprididae; genus Chanodichthys; species Chanodichthys erythropterus. The sequence continues at coordinate 39,884,333 of NC_090231.1, forward strand.
CTCTATTAAAGAGATTTAACTTGCATCTGCATCCTTCCTTCATTCCGTGACAAAGTGATGTGCCTGAATGACAACTAATGTCCTGTAGTAGAGAAATTTAAGTAATAGAGGAACACTTGTTTTTGGCTGTATACATGAAATAGTAACCTTTTAATTACATTCATTCACATCAAAGATATATATTTTATATATATATATATATAAAGATATATAGTTTCAGGACTGTTAAACAACTCTTTTTGACATTTTGCTAAATAATTAACCCTGATTAAATTATACAGAAGCAGAATCCTGTGGGTAAAGCAGGTAGCCTGTGAAAGTGGAATAGTTGTACCGTTGATCCACAAAGATCCAGCATCTGACCCACAGCCTCACGTGAACCTCCTCTCCAACATCCAGTTCCATCACGGCACCATTGGACATTTGGTCGTTGCGCTCCCCAGAATTATATTCGTATGAAGACACAAATCGCGCCGTGCCTTTAAAGATGCTCAGACCCATATCATGGGAGGCAAAGGCGGAGCCTGAGTACCTGAAGTAATAAACACCTTTAACAGGTGCTGTGAAGACTCCTGCAACAGATATTTTAAGACACATTTTATCACATATAGAATAAAGCAGCACAATGACTAATCAACTAAACCAAAACTGGGGCATAAAAAATACTCTGTATGTTTGTTTGCATACTTGTATAGAATATGTTCTGGTTTTAAATGCTATACAGAGCAGAAAAAAGCAAGGACCTCATTACAAATGAAACCAAGCACAATTTTTGAGGATTTTAAACCACAGACAGTCAAACTGAATATGCAGAAACCTGTGACAGGGTTGTATGCGTTGCCAACGTTGGTTAGGACTTTATCAAAGATGAGTTTGGTCTCTGTACTGAAAGGCCCTCGGCTTGTACTCTCTGTTGCTGACATGGATGCAGTGAATGCCACTCTTGGACTCTCTGTGTGTGGAGAAGACATGTTAGTTTGCTTTTACATTTAATAAAACCATTACATTTCCCCAAGGAAATATGAATAATGCTTGTTCATGCTAAATGGTAATGGTTGAAAATGTACAACATTGTTAGTATCCAAAATAGAGTATCCATCCAAACCAAAACAGTTTAGAGAATTTACCCTTAATCTGTTTCTGCAGGTCCTGAATCAAGCTTTTCTGCTCTTCTAGTTCATTTTTAGCAGCGTTCAGATCCGTTGTCACTCCATCAAGCGATGCTTTAAGCTCTTTCAACTCAGAGTAGATATTCAGAACAGGAGTCATAATATCCTCATCCTGTGCCATGCAGGAATTTAGTATCGAGATTAAGAAGATCTGAAATAAAGCCATTATGACTGTTTCTCTGGTGCTAAAGAGAGGAGCAAAGATCTACAGTCACCGTGCTTCTTATTTGTACAGAGCTACTCTTGGTTAATCATTAAGACTTTGGAGTTTTTTGATTGGTGATAAGATTTACTGCTTACGTCTGAGGAAAAAACATATAAACACAAGTATTTGACTAATCAATATGAAAACTTTCTGGAATTGAACAAGTCAGTGTCCATTATGTTGCAGGCTACAAACTGCTTAACTAATTTCACTAGTCCTATGTTCAAATCTTATGAAAGCAGATTCATTTATTGCTAGATATTGGTGTAAAAGATGTACATGTGCTGTAGCCCCCTACAAAGATCCTGCGATGATAGATCGCATGGGTGTTTTAATTTAATTTTTAGACATAAGTTCTTTCCTAGTACCTTTCCTCCGGCTTTATTATTCAAGTTCACCGCCAGTCTAAGGAACAAAACTATTTTTCTATTTTTCTTTTATTCAGCATAACAAAATAAAACTCCTTGCAAATAATAAATTACCCAAATACAAAATAAATCAATGGTTTGGTTGAAATTTTTATTTCATCAGAATACACTGCTATATTTGACCAGCCTTTACGTGAAAAAAATACATGATTTTTGTCCTCATAAAGTTCAGGTGTACTGCAGGCATCTACTAGTTAATAGTGGAAATTAACTAGTCAACAAACCTGGCCTAAAAACTGGCCATCTCACTTGCATATGATATGTAATTTCATTTCCTTAAATTTGAATGTTTTTTAGAAGTGAAATCATCTCTTTGGCTTACCACGATTTGCATAGTAGAATACCTGGACGTGCATGACATGCTAAGAGCTAACTACCGTAGCTTCCAACAAATGCATGTCTTTTAACAAATGCAATTCATATACACACATAAGATTATCTTGCATATTCTTATTTAGGCTATGAACATTAAAATATGTTTTGTGAGCTCACAATATAAGCAAGAAACTCATTTTGAACCTGTAATGCACAAATTCAAAACACACACACACACACACACACACATATATATATATATATATATATATATATATATATATATATATATATATATATATATATATATATATATATTTTATTTTTTTTTTTTTTTTTTTTTTTTATTATTATTATTATTTTTTACTTTTGAGATTTTACATTTTGGCATGTGTGGATACATTTGAAACCTCATACATAAACAACACAAATACCAAATCAACATATCCAGAGCATGCTATAGTTTTATAAATACACAGTTAAAATACTGGTCAAAGGCCTCCCTTCAAGTAAAAAAACACTCAAAACGGGTTCAAAACGGGTTCGAGCAACATTTTACATTTCCAGTTCTATTGAGTTTCAAATCACCTCTAAAAGACTTAAAGTGACACAGAACATTACCATTTAGGGGGAGGGGAGAAGTCATGAAACTTTGTGATCCATTTACTGTTTTCACGTATTATTAAGTGTTTGCTGTTGGAAAATGTCTGTCTGTCTGCCTGCAGTATATTCATTTAAAGTCATCACTGACAGATGATAAGCAACATTTGCAGATGTGGATTCAGCAGCTTGTAGGTAAATATCCACTTTATCTAGGCCTAGCTGTTTTATTTCTCTGTATTTCAAAGTATTGCGTGAAAACGCTAGTGTGGGGGAACTGTTATGATTCATAATCGATTCAAACAATTTTGAGAGGTGCCCTAGAACGTTCTTTCACAAGATGTAATATAAGTCTAAGGTGTCCCCTGAATGTGTCTGTGAAGTTTCAGCTCAAAATACCCCATAGTTTTTTTTTTTATTAATTTTTTTAACTGCCTATATTGGGGCATCATTAACTATGCGCCGATTCAGGCTGTGGCCCCTTTAAATCTCGCGCTCCCTACCCCCTGAGCTCTCAACTGTAATACAGTGCATAAACAAAGTTCGCACAGCTATTATAACCCTCAAATGGATCTTTACAAAGTGTTCATCATGCATGCTGAATGCTTGCTTCAGATCATTTGAGTATAGTATTGATTTGGATGTTTACATTTGATTCTGAATGAGTTTGATGGTGCTCCGTGACTAAAGCTAACATTACACACTGTTGGAGAGATTTATAAAGAATGAAGTTGTGTTTATGCATTATACAGACTGCAAGTGTTTAAAAATTAAAATAGTGACTGCTCTTGTCTCTGTGAATACAGTAATAAACAATGGTAACTTTAACCACATTTAACAGTACATTAGCATCATGCTAACAAAACATTTAGAAAGACAATTTACAAATATCACTAAAAATATCATGATATCATGGATCATGTCAGTTATTATCGCTCCATCTGCCATTTTTTCGCTGTTGTTCTTGCTTGCTTACCTAGTCTGTTGATTCAGCTGTGCACAGATCCAGACGTCCTGCCCTTGTCTAATGCCTTGAACATGGGCTGGCATATGCAAATATTGGAGGCGTACATATTAATGATCCCGACTTTTACGTAATAGTCGGTGTTATGTTGAGATTCGCCTGTTCTTCGGAGGTCTTTTAAACAAATGAGATTTACATAAGAAGGAGGAAGCAATGGAGTTTGAAACTCAATGAATGTCTTTTCCATGTACTGAACTCTTGTTATTCAACTATGCCAAGGTAAATTCAATTTTTAGGTCACCTTTGAAAAATAAATTAACTGACTGAACCGAGTGATTCATTCATGAAGCGTGTGTAAACTAAACAGTCTACAGAAAATAGAGACACGAATATGAAATATGATTATCTGTTAGTATAGGGTAGCTTCACCTGTCAGATAAAATTTTGTCTGTGAAGTGAAATTTAAATAAATCTTAGTCGCCTTGACGGTCCGTCATAAGAATTTAATTCTTTAAAGGGGTCATAAACTGTGTTGTTTTATAATGTTTCCTGGGGTGCACTTATAATGTTAGTATGCTTTTTACATCAAAAGTTGCCATAATTTAGAAATAAAAGGCAATTTTCTAGTGATGTGGATCGAAACGACTCTCAGTGTCGACTCTGTTGCTGTGTCCGGAATCGCTCACTTTTTTACTGATTCTCGAATCCATAGCCTACATAATGCATGGCAGTTAAGTGCATAATGTCTATGGTTAAGTGCACTAAGCAAGGAGTGAACGAAATGAAGCAAGGAAATGACGAATCGTGTCAGAGATCTGACGCGGAAACTTTGTCACATTCATGTTTGTAGCTTACTTTAGAAATGGATAACAGTCATAGTGACTTTAGTTTGTAATTATACATACCTCCGTGTCAGCTTTAGTATTGTAGCTTATTATTGCAATAAATATAATTTAGATTTTCTATAGCATTTTTTATTGTATTAATTGTAGTATCTTTAACTCTCGTGTCCAAACACTTTTAAGACAATTGGCTTGTTCGACTTGATGCATCGCCATACAGACCGATTGGCGGCTGACTTGAAGCAGTGCATGCTGGTAAGAAATTTTGTCCGACTTGAGACAGCGCCGACACCATGTGACTGTGACGTGTGGCATCAAAGTAATGCGAGAGTGATTTGAGATCAGCCGCCTGAAGTAGATGAAGTAGGCGTTGATTTCTACTGTGGAGGCGGTGTTTGACCTATCTATGATAGGCACATTCCAGGAACAGACATTAGATGGGTCTGGTGTCAATAAAAGCTTTTATTGGACTAACAAGGAAGTTTTAATTTCTGAAACAGGATATTCTTACAGTACGATGACCTCTTATACAGTGCTCAGCATAAATTAATACACCCCCTTTGAAAAGTAACATTTTAAACAATATCTCAATGAGCACAAAAACAATTTCCAAAATGTTGACAAGATTGTTTTATATAACATCTGTTTAACTTATAACATGAAAGTAAGTTTAATAATATAACTTAAAGAACAAAATTTTCAGTTTTACTCATATTAGGGTGATGCAAAAATATGTACACCCCACTGAAAGTCTCTGGAGCAAAGCTACATTTTAGACAACAAATGTCTAATTTAACAAGAATTCAACCACAGGTGAGTCTATTTATTACACATGTATCCAGCAGACATTTGACTATAAAAGGGTGTTAAAACCCCTTCCCATTTCATGCTGTCAGCAATGGCACCACATGGAAAAGAAATGTCACAAGACCTGAGAAAGAAAATAATTTATTTACACCAGAAAGGTGAAGGCTACAAGAAGATCAGCAAAGCTTTACTTATTAGTCAGAATACAGTAGCAAAAGTGGTAAAAAAAAAAAAAAAAAAAAAAAAAAGATGGAACTGCAGCCATCTCACAGAGACGTCCAGGTCATCCACGGAAGTTAACACCTCGACAGGAGCATCTTCTGATGAGAAGGGTTGAAGAAAATCAACATGCAAGTTCACTGCAGTTATCTAAAGAAGTAGAAAGCCAAACTGGGGTGACTATTTCCCGTGTCACAATACGGCGTACACTGCAGACGACTAAGACTCTATACTCTGAAGTGATGAGACCAAGATAAATGTTTTTTGATCTGATGGCTTCAAAACTGAACAGCGTCGCAAAGGTGAGGAATACACAGAAAAATGCATGGTGCCTACAGTGAAACATGGTGGTGTCAGTGTCCTTATATGGGGCTGCATGAGTGCTGCTGGTGTCGGGGAGTTGCATTTCATTGATGGCATCATGAATTCACAGATGTACTGCTCTATACTGAAAGAGAAGTTGCTACTATCACTCCGTGCCCTTGGTCGTCGTGCACTTTTCCAACATGACAATGATCCTAAACTCACATCTAAGGCCACTGTTGAATTTCTGAAGAAGAGCAGCGTGAAAGTGATTCAGTGGATCCTGATCTGAACCCAATCGAACACCTATGGAGAATTCTGAAGAGACAAGTTGAGCATCACTCTCCATCCAGCATCCAGTCTCTAAAAGAGGTCATTCTTGAAGAATGGAAAAAGATAGATGTTGCAAAATGTCACCAACTTGTTAATTCCATGCCTAGAAGACGTGCTGTCATTATAAATCATGGAGGCCATACAAAATGCTAAATGTAGTAGTTTTTGTTGTGGGGTGTACTCATTTTTGCATCACCCTAATTGAGTAAAACTGAAAAATGTGTAATCTAAGTTATATTATTAACCTTACTTTCATGTTATAAGTTAAACAGATGTTATATTAAACTTATTCTTGTCAACATTTTGGAAAATGTTTTTGTGTTCATTGAGATATTGTTTAAGATGTTACTTTTCAAAGGGGGTGTAATCATTTACGCTGAGCACTGTATATCAAAAGCTCGAGGAAAAGTTGATTTCTCAATAATGTTAATATTAAGTTTATTATATAAATTATGTTTATTTTAAAATTTGTTTATTTTTTAGTTATAATTATTCATTTTGTTATTTTAGTATTACATTATAGCTTTTGTTTGAATTAGTTTTTTATTTTAAGTTTTTATTTTTTATTTAAAAAAATGTTTAATTTGATTTTATTTATATTTTAAAAATAAAAAAATAAAAAAAATAATTAAATGGTAAGACAATCAGATTTGCTGCTTATACTGCGTGTTGCAAATGATTCATTCATGAGTTTTCATTTGAGACAAAATGCTCCCTCCCAAGGCAGCTCCCTATGTAGACATAAAGGCTATACAAATAAAAGCAACACATCTTTTTCTCATTTTCTGATGTGATCAGGAAGATGAAGGAGGCATGCGCGCACGTCTGTGACAGGACCGGGCATCTTTCCCATGTTGTCCCATCTCTGAGTCACAGGGTCATAGCGATGCGTGCGCCTCGCCTCGCTATAGTCCTCCTGGCAATAACCGCCTAGAATATACATCCTCTCCTCTAGAACAGCAGAGGCCGCACCAACGTGGGGAATGGGAAGAGGAGTGAACACCGTCCAGGTGTCGTGCATGGGGTCGTACATCTCACAGACCAGCTGGTTGGTGTAGTACTTACGGAGGTTGCACACCCCACCAGCTACGTAGAAATGGTTTCTCATGCTCTCCATGCAGTGCTGGGCCCGATCATGGGTCATGTCAGCGAGGTATGTGGTTCCTCTCACTGGATGGTAGAGAAACATCGACAGCAGGCATTGGTACTTGCAGTTGAAGCCTCCAGAGATGAAGATTTCACCTCCCCAGACGGTGGCAGCATGACCACTTAAGGCCTGGTCCAAAGGATGGCTGAAGCTGTTTTATAGGACAGAAAACTCAATATTTAATAGCTCTATACTTTTACAAATGACTCATTTTTGTCTCTGTTTCATGAATATGTTCTGTCTATTAATTACAGTTGAGACCAAGATAAAAGAAGAACCTCTGAAAAAAAAAAAAAATTTCTTTGGAAAATCAGAAGTTTCTCCATCATTTACAGGTATGTTGTTGTGCTTCTGAGAGCCACTAGGTGTCAGTAAGTACATTGATTTTATGCATTCTGTGAAGAATATAGTTAATTATTACTAAAGTATCTTAGAAATGCTTAGCTTGCTCTTTTATCCTGTTTTAAGTTTTTCTCCTACCTCCAGGAATCTGTTTCTATTGAGTATTTTTCCACACTGTCAAGATTTGTGTTGATGTCTTTGTCTCCTCCGACAGCATATAGTGTGTCTCCTCTCACCACCAGCGTAAAGTTACTCCTTAGTTCCAGAAGGTCTGCCAGCCTTTTCCAATGGTCTTGCACAGGGTCGTACCTGTTTATGCAGATGTGCAAGTGTTGTTAGAGAAAGAAAAGTGGAACAAATGACATGGCCACAGAAAAACGAATGCAATGCAAATTCTGTGTTATATGTGTTTTTAGCTAAATTATTGGAAAAAAGACTTCATTAAATTGATGAATCAAGCCACAAAACTGCACTTTGGATTTTGTGGGGTCTTTAAATATAACTTGTATTACCTGTAAACAGATTTCATGACATCATACTTTGCGTAAAAGTAGCAACCTCCTGCAACATATAGTTGACCATTATGGACCCCAACACCATGTCTAAATCTGGCCTGATCTGGCATTTCTCCCAGCATTCTCCACTCTATCTCCTTCACAAGGCCTGTTCCACTTCTCAGAGAGTTGGCAAACCAGAGCTGCTTGCTGGGAAGTCGTTGATCCATGTCTGGATTCAGCTGATCGCCTCCGACCAAAACCAGTGTATCTTTGGGGTGACGTACACGCTGCTGCACTATGCGGTCAGAGATGCCAAATCCGAACTCCTTTAGCGCTGATTTGTAGAGTTCAACCTCGACTTCTCCACTGCATTCCATGCTCAGGTTTACAGCGCGAACTTCTTGGAATTCTCTGAAGGTCATGAATGGAAAACGCACCGCTCGCATTAGCTCTTCGGCCTGCGGGAGCCGTTCAGCAGGATCTGCCTCCACCCAAGCGACGACCGCTCGGAAAACAGTCAGCTCCGATGGAGTGGACAGCGCATCGCATTGGAGGAACGCCAGAAGCTTCTTGGCTGGGAGGTCCTGAAACTTTGGGGTGGCAGATACTTCTTGGAAGTGTCTCAGGACAAAATCCTCAGCCAGCTCCATCAGCTCAGCCATCCCGTAGGCCTCTGCGAAAGACGCCACGTCAAGGCAGTTGTGGACATCTACTTCTTGTTCCAGGAACTTCATGCAGAGTGAGATTGCAGGCTGAAACTGAAACTGGAGGGAAGTACAGGTGAGTTCAAACACACAGCCCCATCCGAGCACCAGAGTGCCGCTGTAGGCGCAGTACAGGAGGGCCTCAAGCTCAGTGGCTCCGATTAACAGCAGAGACACAGACTCCTGCTGGCTCTCCTTCATACCGCTGGTAAACATGCCTCTGAAGTAGTCACTGCTGGCTGCCAGTAGCACCCTGTGAGCTTCATGAAGGCAAAGAATTGAGTGTTTTAAAAATACTACTTTATCAACACTGTTTAAGGGCAATACTGAAAAGTCATTTTGTTCTCCTGTTAAAATTTTCTAAATTTTAAAACATTCATATTTGAATGGTCACTACTGACATAACTGTGGAATGGATGAAATGGAATCAAAAGGTTTGTGAAGTCATTAACATAACTGGTAAACAAATCTAAATTTAAAAGAGGAACTGGAGACACGTCTAGAGACCAGAATATCACAGAGACTTGAGGGTAGACTCTTTTCACCCAAGCCCATAAGTAAACACCCAAATGCTGAAACAGCAACCTAGCAGTGCCGTAGAAACAAATAAGCAACCTTATGGCAACATCCTGTCAACGAATCACAACACTAGCATTGTGATGACTCATGGGCAAGCATCACTCATTCTTGCACAAATGGTCTCGATTTGTGTGGGTCATCTAATCATATTTTGGATGTCACTGTGTCTAGGTATCTTACCATGGAAAACTGTTCCTTCTGCAACCAGTTCAACATCACATCCCACTTTCTTGGTCCATAAGTCCTTCATGGACTGCAGGCCAACTTTCATTTGCTTCTCTGCTGAGAGTTTTTCTTCCTTGTTACCTCCATCTTCCTCCTCTGTGAAGAGCTCCAGGACTCTTGGAGCTCCCAGACTAAGAGCTGCAGTCTGAATCTGCAGCATGTTGTCTTTGTTCAGATTGCTGATGGCTCCAGTGTAGGCAAACTCAACCACTGCAGCCAAACCCGAACCGTGAACCTCAGGACGCAATGTCAGCGAGATCTCTTTCTCATTTCCATCCCTCTCCTGGAGCTTTTGCTGGATGAGGGAGCTCACCGCAGCCAAGACAAGCGAGTGAACATGGAAGCTCAGCCCATCCTCGGTGCTCAGGATCAGATCCGTGAGCAGGTTCTCCATCTTCATTTCCCCCAGAGTCTGGAAGATTTCGCTTGAGTAACTTTGTCTATGATAACTTTGCAGCAGTTCATCTTCCTCCATATTATCGCTCTTGTTGTCCTTCACTGCCCTCTCTTTCATTCCTATCCTGGTATCGTTGTAGGACATGATCCATTTTAGCTTCTTGTTCTCTTCCTCAAACTTCTCTCCTCCTTCTTCTATCATCCTTTTCCTGCGCTCTTTCTCTCTTCTCCATCGTTCCTCCCATTCCATGGGCAGATATCTTCTTGTAAATTCCATGAAAACTCACAGATGTTTTGGTGTTCTTATCTCGGTTTTATTCTTGTTTTAGCAATGCTTCTCCTTACTGTCGTTCTCTGTTGTCGGCATTCACTCTTGTCGGCGCTCATGTACGCTGTATTTCCCTGAAGTCAGCATGCTAATTATAGGTTCTGAGTCAGTAGATCTCATTTCGATAGGCCTTCAGCCTTTACAGAGGGGTCAAAATCATTTTAAAATTAATTATAATCATTCCAAAGATAGTGTTAAAAGTTTTTTTTATTTCTTTTAATCTTGTAAAGTCTGTTGATGATTATCAGGAATCTATTAAAAGATATCTTGGTTCTCAAACTAGAAAACTAGATTTTTTTTTTTTTTTTTAATCTTGTTTGATATGATAATTATTTTTAATTAAAAGAAAATATGAAATAATATCTCAATTCTCAACAGTGTAATCATGTTTTCCCTTTTTGTGGGGGTGAAAGTTTAAAAATATATTTTAAAAATATGAAATGTGAAAAATATGAAAAGAGATATTTTTTTAATCTTGTTTAATATGATCATTATGGCATAGTTAAAAGAAAATATGAAATATCTCAATTCTCAATAATTTAGTCATGTTTTTGGTAAAATTTTGAAAACAAAAAAGAGCAGGAATTCTGTTCGGTAATAAATTAGATACTTCAAGGAAAAATCATCAGAGACATTTACATTTTGGTTTGACAGATCAGAAACTGGTCAGATGTAGAAAGATACAGATCAGTTTGAAGTCAAGCAGAAATACAGCAAAACACATTTCCAAAAGCTCAACTGGACCCGCCTCTTTGATGTTATCATTTGCTACGTCAAAGGGATTTGCAGCAAAAGTTAAAGGTTTATCACAGTACAGACAGAACGTCCCTTATGATAGCTGGTAGATTTGCGCTGTTCGCTAATGCAGCATGAACTATGTTGTGTAGGTGTCCTTTTTCATTTTTAAACTCTGTATTCATAATGTTTAATTTTATAGGCAAGTTCATACCTGTCACAGCATTTACATATATTATCTCTTGTGTCATTTCACATTTTAAAGAAAATAGAGAGCAGTAGCTCATTCTTATAAAAGAGACATTTAAGCACTTAAAGATGCTTGTTTGTGTTTGTTATAGCCACTGATTGAAATTTAAAGGAACACTCCACTTTTTTGAAAATAAGCTCATTTTCCAGCTCCCCTAGAGTTAAACAGTTGAGTTTTACCGTTTTCGAATCCATTCAGCCGATCTCCGGTTCTGGCAGTACCACTTTTAGCATAGCTTAGCATAGTTCATTGAATCTGATTAGACCGTTAGCATCACGCTTAAAAATGACCAAAGAGTTTTGATATTTTTCCTATTTAAAACTTGACTCTTCTGTAGTTAAATCGTGATCATGGAACGGCAGCAAAGTTCCTTGATTATTACGCTGGAAAGAGAGTATAGTTCCTAGCCATATCAGCCTAGAAAATCACAACTTTTTATTTTCCGTCGGTCTTAGTACACGATTTAACTACAGACGTGTCAAGTTTTAAATAGGAAAAATATCAAAACTCTTTGGTCAGATTCAATGAACTATGCTAAGCTATGCTAAAAGTGGTACCGCCAGAACCGGAGATCGGCTGAATGGATTCGAAAACGGTAAAACTCAACTGTTTAACTCTAGGGGAGCTGGAAAATGAGCCTATTTTCAAAAAAAGTGGAGTGTTCCTTTAATTTGCCAGACTTATTAATTTGCTATTGCTGACAAATCAAATAGCATACGCTTTTTTAACACTAACATCATGCACTTTTTAAAACAAGTTTGTTGGTTATGTTCATTTGAATCATTTTTAAATCTTTTAAAATCTTTAAATCTTTTCCAAGTACTCTCTAATATAGTATGAGTTCATAAAACTGCATATGTAATTATTCAAGAATGTTAAAAATTATTTATAGTAATGAATAATAATGCTATTTAATTACATGTAATGATAATGAACAGTAAATCTATTTTGTTATACTTAGAAGAACCGTGATGCTCAGAATCAAACTTTAGGTTATTAAACGTGTTTACATAAGAGTTGGTGGTTTGCCCTTCCAGAAACCCTGGTGCTACGTAATACCAGTAACACAGCAGACTAACATTCGTGAACATTTTTTCCTCTGTTTACCACAAAGTAGATGCGCACTTTTCAGAAAACTGATTCTTATTTAGCACAGTCATAGTGTTTCTGTTTGGGGTGAAATTCAGGAAGAAGACACTGTTGAAAAGCACATCAAATCAAACAAAAATAGTCATCTGACTGAAGTGAACTCAATGTACACCAATGTGACCATGTGAAAAATCATTGTATTTATTCATGTAACATTAAAGATCTCATAAAATTAAGACAAAAATCATCATGCATCAACCTAAAATGTTTAATCTATTTGCACAGAAAAGAAGATGAAGAAGCATTACACATGCTGGATAATAGTGTCTGAGATCTGAAACCAAATGAGCATTTAATCACAAGCATTTTACTCAGATTTTTTTCCAGGCATTGAATAATTTATGAAAAAGTTCTGTACATGTACATCAACACATAATTTCTTGTTTGTACTTTTATTTGTATTTGTTAACAGAGATGATGCTTTGAGACCCAAGGTCACTTACACAAGAGTCCCAGATACACAAAGTGGTAGTTTTAAAGGACGTGTCCAATAAATGACAAAAAAAAAAAAAAAAAAAAAAAGCCATGGTAATAAGTTTTACTGTTCATAAAAATAAACTTTTATGAACTTCTTTATGGCATGCGGTTCCACGAAACTTGTATTAACAGTGGAAAAGGTTTATTGTGTTCTTTCGGCCCATTTTGATTGTTGACTCAAGTGCTCTTTGAAATCAAAATTCTAGGAATGGACAAAAACACTAACTGATTGGCTAATGTCCACTCTATAAATTACATATCCTTTGGCCATCCATATTTTGCCCTCATGAAAAGCATGATGGTTCCAGTAAACACAACCTGCATAATAAGATCTCATTGGTTAGATGGGGACGTGGGTGTGTTTACCAAATAACCCTGTATAGATAGTTGGAACAATCATCACGAATCTGGTATACATTCCTAAAAACCCACATCAACAAAACATTTGTATGTTAGTACTCACAACAGATGAATGGGAACACTAAGCCAAAGTAGCAGATATTAGACGATTCACATGTGCTGGTACTGCCGGTTCAAATCATTGTCTTGCATGAAAACAACAAGGCTCTTTTATAATTACATTTAATAAAAATAAGAACATTATGGAAATGTTCTCGTTTCATTTTCATGATGTCCATTATTGCTAAGTTTTATGTGTTGTCGTCATAGATGATTGTCATAATGACCAATTTTAAATGCAAAGTTTAAATTAATTTAGTGCTTTTCACAATGCAAGCAGGTTTAAAGAGGGAAGACCTCAGCGGAAAAATTCCCTTCAGTGTTTTCGAAGGAAGAAACCTTAGCAATGACTCATTTAACATGTTCAAACCAAACATGTCTATTGGGCAAAATAAAAAAAAGTAAACATAGTTATTGAGTAATCAGTTGTAAAGACTAGAGTCCATCTGAAGCAACTGGAGAATATTTTTTCATTATATAGAAACAATATCTCTTTAATATCTCAGCAGTGAGATTAAAAAGCAAATTGTGACTTTTTAAAGTTTCCTGATTAGATGCTTATCCTGAGAAAGAGATCCCAGTAACCTCAAGAGTTTCTGAAGAAATCTCAACAATTTTGCTCAGGTTTGCAAAGATACTAAAGTCTGCCATCAAAAATTTCACAACAAATGATCTGAGCTGCTTTCTGCATTCAGTTTATAGCTTTATACTCTTACTGGATGACAATGAGTGTCTCATTTGCATTGTTTAATTTCAGGAGAACTATGTAGGATTGATTTGATGGGCTACAAAAGACCAACATCTGAGCAAAAGTCTCCCTATTTAATATTATTGTTAGGAGAAACATTTACACCTGGTTTCACAGACAAGGCTTAAGCCTAGTCCCTTACTAAAATGCATATTTGAGCTGTTTTAACTGAAAGCAACTTGCACTGACATATCTTAAAATAGCATGTCGAATCAGATGTGATTTCAGCAGTTTGACACGTGATCCGAATCATGATTCGATACGCTGATTCATTATGCTCCGAATCTTCCTGAAGCAGTGCTTTGAAATCGTCCATCACTAAAGTCATTATTTTGTTTTTTTAGTGCACCAAAAATATTCTTGTAGCTTTATAATATTAATATTGAACCACTGTAGTCACATGAACTGATTTAAGTATGTTTTTAGTTCCTTTATGGGTCTTGAGAGAGGAAATGTCATTGCTGGCTATGGAGGCCTCACTGAGCCATCGGATTTCAACAAAAATATCGTAATTTGTGTTCCGAAGATTAACGAAGGTCTTACGGGTGTGGAACAGCATGAGGGTGAGTAATAAATGACAGAATTTAAATTTTTGGGTGAACTAACCTTTTAAATGTCCTAATTGAACTTAGACCTAACCCTGGCTTAATCTAAGCCCTGTCTGTAAAATCAGGCCATAATGTATTAAAAAGATCTCATTTGTGTCTCTTTATTTCTGGCAGATTTTGTGAGCAGGTTTGAGATGTTGCTTTTCTGACAAAAGAAGCATTGCTTCAAAGCATGAAAAAATCATAGGTTTATGGCAAGTTTCCAGGCCCATCCAGCTAACCAAGTAAGTCATATGGGGTCATACAAGTCATTTAGACCAATAATAATCATTTGTAATAATTTCATATATTATGCTCACTTTGGGAGAAAGATATCTGATGTTCACACATTTAAACTGTTGCTAGACAAACTGTATTTGACAGATGTGTCATCTTGGGAAACCAGTTTGTAGATATTTCTGAAGAAGACTTCAAAGATAGCAAGAGAACACAATACAAAGAACTGCCAGTCATGGTTCTGCAACAGTGTTTGTGTACGTCTAATAATGGGTGTGTAAGTAGGTTCAAATAAGGTATAAAAGAAAACGCAACTCATTTCCTGACAGCTGAGGAAGGTCAGTTCATCTCGATTCATCTCGGTGCTGTAATTTCGGCGCCGTGGAGGTGTTGGATCATTTCCGTGATCTCCATAAGGATTAAAGCAGGAAAGGTCGACATCTTAAAGTTTCAAGTCCTACAGAATGGTCAAATTTATTGATAGCATCAGAAACTTAATCCCAGGTCTGCGGCGCCCGGACAACAATGTCCCACCTCAAGGTGTTACCGTGGATATGGGAGAGGTTGATTATGGGAAGGAGCAGGACAAGACAAAAATGTCGTTCTACAATCCACTTGACCCTGTGCCAAAATATGAATTTTATGCCAAGGACACATTCTCCGGACGTATAAAAAATAGCAGACCATCACTGGATATTCTGCGCAAACCAGTAAGTAAATTTGAATGAAGTGGTTATTTAAATGAAAATACTTGTCTAATTAAATTCATATACATTTGAGTCTATAAATATTGTTTGGGTGGCAACACTTTGAAATTTGGTGTTGATTCTCTGTATGTTGCTGTCAACAGCCGGAACCTGATGATCTTCCTCCACCACCGGAGGATGATGAACGGCCCAAAGTCAAGCTTGTTCGCTTTGGATGGGTTCTGGGAGTCATGGTGAGAAAGAAGCAATCATATTTTTGATCGCTTTAACATCTCAAGCAGTAGACAAGCTAATGTTTATGTCTCCAGCTTCTTAGATTTTTCTTCTGAGGAAAAAGACCCAATTTGTCTCCTATAGGGTCACAAAGTAGAGATCTCACGGAGTGCTTTGGGTGACTTAAGTTCAAATCTCAGTTTGAGGTCCTTTCACAGTCCTGTTCTTGTCTGTACTCTCCCAGTGTCTCCTCTTATACTATCCTATCTAATAAAAAATGCCAAAAAAATATAACTTTAAAAAATGTGTCTCAAACGGTACTCATATTTGCCAAGATACATGTAGCCCAGTCCAAAGCCAGATGTCTCTCTCAGAGAACTCGAAGAGCAGATGGCCTGAGCTGCTCTCCACATTTATTGTATATCTCTATTGCCAACTGTGACTGAATGCAGATGTATTTCAGGTCACATTTCTCCCCGTAGTCAAATGAAATAAATAATAAAGTGAAATAAAATACAAAATAGTAAATACAAACTGTAGGCTATTTTCACGTCTCTCAGTATATTTCACCCAAACTATCATTATCATAATACCTCTGAATGTTTTATCGTTATTCTCAGTGATACCTCTCATTTGATTCTGAAGAACTGGGATGTTAATTTGACGCTTTGAAAGTAAAAATTTGTCACATACTTCATTATTGGAGAACCGAAGAGTTTTAGTTTGGTGGATTTGTGGAGTGAACACATTTTGTTGATTTATGAGGGGATTCTGTGTCTATGCAGGAATTTAGCAAGTTTTGTTGAACTATTTCGGCTTTTCCCTCCATGCATACAACAGCAATTTTTTAAAGATACAAATACAGAAGCAAAATTAAGCTGTACGTTAAGTTAATTATGAAGCAAAACAAGAAAGCCTTCTAATGTGAGAGCTTTATGAAATTATGTTTGTCATTATAAATATTATTTTGTGTTATAGGCATACATATAGGTAACACTCATTGTTCACTCAATGTAATTGTCATAATTGTATTATGACGTAGCCTATTACATAACATTACATATTTCTTTAATCAGAGTAGCTCAATAAATGATTCAAATGTGTACTTGAAGCTTGTTCTTTCATAAGAAATTCCCTGTGAAACATTTTCAGATCTGTAATTGTCTCAACAGTTTGCAAAATAATGTTGCAATACAAAAAATCTTACATCCACACACCACTGACGAGTTTGCTGTGGTTCTGTTTCAGATTCGCTGTATGTTGAACATCTGGGGAGTCATTATGTACCTGCGGCTGCCATGGATCACGTCTCAAGCTGGACTCAGTGAGTTGATTCTAGTTTACTGAATCAGTTAAAGTCACTTCTCAAGTTAAATATGTCCTCCCTCAGAGAACTGAAAGGATCTAGACCTTATTGAAAGTCACTTTTGTGCTTTTTTGCTTGCAGTTCTGACCTACGTCATTATCTTCATGTCTGTCACTGTCACAACAATCACGGCAACGTCAGTGTCTGCAATCTCCACCAACGGGAAGGTCAAATCTGGTGAGTCAAATTAATTGTTTACCATAATACCAGGAACATTCCATTTAATGTGGGTTTAATCAGAAACTTTGTCTTGTTTTCAAATAAAATATAGGCTACTTAAAATAATATAAGTTTACCTGAGATTCGTAAAATGGCCCAAGAAATGCATTGTTTTTTTTGTTTTTTTTTTTATCTTAAACACATTTAGTGTGGTGTATTTTTTTTAAAACAAGTGAAGCCAAGCAAGTGCAATCTTTCCTCCAGGTGGCACGTACTTCATGATCTCTCGGAGTCTGGGTCCGGAGCTTGGAGCGCCCATCGGTTTGCTCTTTGCGTTCGCCAACGCTCTCGCCTGTGCGCTCCACACAGTGGGCTTTGCCGAAACTGTCAGAGATCTTCTGAAAGTAAGACATGCACACGTTGTAGTGCTTGAAGGAAACTCAGAGAGCAGCTTTTCTCATTCTACTTACTGCAATACAGTGTTTCCCAAACTGCAGGTCATGTGACTATTAACAAATGTCAGAGATCCATGAACATCTGAATGTGTTGTTAAATTATTAAAATATTAACTTAAAAACTCAAATCAAGTAAATATTTCAGGTAAAAAAAAAATCCGTTCCCATTAGGATTACTGAAAATTTTAACTCAATGGGTTGTCAGTGATTTTATTTTTTTGCGTTGACATCTTTTCTTTTAAAACAGAAAGTTTGCCACTTGTAAATGCCAGATAATATTTAATTTGACCAAAATCAAAAAAGAACCCAAAAGTTTTAAAGGTGATTGAAAAATTAGCAAAAAAAAAGTTTGTTTTGAGAGTGAGCACAAAGTTTCTTGAGGGAACCCAAACCATTTGTGAGAGAATGCAAAAATTTAAATATGTTTTTTTTCTCTCCCGTTTCATATTGTTGGTTGGTCGGTTTTACCAGAAGAGAAATACAGAAAGTAAAAAGTGCATTGCAAATGTGTATAGCATGTACATTTGAGCTCAAAGGTAACAGACAGCACAGCTGTTCAAATCTCCACAACCCACAATTGTTTTATTTATTCTCAGGACTATAAATCTCAGATGGTGGACGATGTCAATGACGTGAGGATCATTGGTGCAGTTACTGTCGCCATCCTCCTCTGCATCACATTCGCTGGCATGAGTTGGGAGGCGAAGGTATACTGTCCTCTGCTCCTGTCTTCATTCATTTCCCAATGCTGCCTCTTGTAACACGATTGTTCTTCTTGGTTTTTGCTCCACCACAGGCTCAGATCCTGTTCTTCATCGCAATCATGCTCTCCTTAATAAATTATTTTGTTGGGACGGTCATTCCCCCAACTCCAGAAAAGCAAGCTGCAGGATTTTTCGGCTACCGTGGTGAGTAAACAAGATCCAGGTCTAATGTGGCCTTCAAGTGGTTGGTTAATGCATGGTGTCGTGCACCATTGTTTATTAAAACTTGACTTGAAACTTGAAATAACTTTGTCAAATTATGAACATTCAGCTTGATGTTGGTTTGTGCTGGAACAACCAAACCTAACCACAGTTTTCTTCTTGCAGCTGAGATTTTCGTGGATAACCTGCTGCCTTCCTTCCGAGGTAAAGATGGATATTTCTTCAGGATGTTCGCCATTTTTTTCCCTGCTGCCACAGGAATTCTGTCTGGTGTCAACATCTGTGGAGATCTCAAGGTAAATATTGCCATTTTTCAGGCAGAGCGTGTAAAGTAGGAAAGTCACCATGCCTTAAAATGCTACAGAAATGACGTGTGTTTGTGGTTTTCCAGGATCCAACTGGTGGGATTCCTAAAGGGACCCTGCTGGCCATATTGTGGACCACCTTGAGCTATTTATTGATTTCAGTCACGTGTGGTGAGATGAAACATTTTTCCGCCACACATTTCATATCATAAACTCTTATTAAATTAATTGAAATTGGTCTTAATGGTGAATTGTTCTTCTCACTGAAGCACTTACTCTCTTTATCCTCAGCTGCAACTGTTGTAAGAGATGCTTCTGGAAATGTGAACGATAGTTTAGCGCTATCGAATTTTACGACCCACTGCACCGGTCTGGGCTGTAAATTCGGCTATAATTTTGACCGATGTGAACAGAACCGCACGTGTACCTCTGGACTGGCAAACAACTTCCGGGTGAGAACATCGGCCCTGTTGATACAGAGACATGTGTCTATTTTTGTTATAGTTTTTCATTATTTTGTTGTAAAGATAAATCATCTTTATTTATTTAGCGCTTTATACAATACAGATTGTTTCAAAGCAGCTTTACGGTGATAAACAGGAAGATGATTCAATGATGCAAATAATTAATTTATGCTGTTCTAAGATGCTTTTCTTAAAAAATAGTGTCATTGTTCAGCCAAAGTCAGTTCAGTGTTGATTCAGTTCCGTTGTAAAGATCATCAATTATTAAATGCAAGCAGCTCTGCAGAAACCAGTGATGTCACTGTCCAGCTCAGTTCAGTTCTCATCCAGTAGCGTCAGATCAGTAATATTGCTGAATATTAAGTGTGTGGATGGATACATGGATAGATAGACTGACTTATAGCTACTATTACTGTTTTTTTTTTTCCTCCAGATTCTTACCACTGTTTCAGGATCTGGCATTTTGATCACCATTGGGGTCTTTGCTGCCACCTTGTCGTCAGCGCTGGGTTTCTTGGTGTCTGCACCCAAAGTTTTCCAGGTGGACGGTGCAGCCATTTTAATTTAATGTTGTTTATCCTGCATAAGTTGACTGTAACATGTCTGTATGTGTGTTTTCATGTAGTGTTTGTGTAAGGATAACATCTACCCCTTCATCGGCTTCTTCGCAAAAGGTTACGGGAAAAACAACGAGCCTCTACGAGGCTACTGTCTCACGTTCCTCATTGCTATGGCTTTCATCCTCATCGGTGAGTCCTGGATCTCTCCCAGATCATTTACGGAGGTGATTCTCTCTCTATTGATGCTTTAAAGTTTGCTGTCATGTTGATCTTTTCAGGTGATCTGAACACAATCGCTCCTCTGATCTCCAACTTCTTCCTCTGCTCTTACAGCCTCATTAACTTCAGCTGCTTCCATGCATCGATCACCAAATCACCTGGTGAGAACTTCATCGTCAGCAGCAGTTTTGCATAGCATAAATGACAGACTTTATTAACAGATAAACAATAATGTAATGTGAATATGAATATAATATTAATGGGTCCTTCCTGTTCTGCTTGTTTTACTATTTAAGGCAATGTTTTTATTAAACATTCAGAAATATGATCTGGTCAAATTCAGACACTTCTTCACAAATTCTTAAACTTAGTTTAATATATGGACTCTCCTGGTTTCTGTAAATTGACAAAAATAATATATAAGAATATACAAAACTGAAAATAATAAATATTATATAATTAAATTGCAAACAATTACATTTCAGGATATTTTCTCCCTGATAAAACATTTTAGAGCTTGGCATATCTATAAAAAAAATATTATTCTAAAATGCCCATCAATGCCCATAAGATTGTGTGCATGACTTTTCCAGGTCTAGAAATCACATTTTTAAAATGACATTTCATCAAATATCCCGGTTTTCCAAGACTGTGTGAATTCTGGTCTTCAAAGAAAAAGAAAACAAACAGTTGTTGAGGGAATTAATTAAAATAAGAAATAACTTTATTTCTCTATTTAAGTCATTTTGAAGCTCTTTTTGAGAACAGTTGCTCTTTGTGTCTATTATTCATGTTCCTCGTCTGTCTCTCGTAGGCTGGCGGCCGGAGTACCGTTTCTACAGTCCGTGGACATCTCTGTTTGCTGCTATCTTGTCTGTCGCCCTCATGTTTCTGTTCACATGGTGGGCCGCTCTTGTCACGTCCATTCTCGTCTTATTCCTGTTAGGATATGTCTCCTATACAAAGCCTCGTGAGTAACTTCATTATTTATCTGCTTTGCTTTCAATGACCCAGTGTGATGTAGATTATGACTTACATTTCCAATTATGATCATCAAAACATAATTTAAGTTCAGTTATTTAAACACACTGACTGTTGTCTGATTGTGTGTTCAGAGATTAACTGGGGCTCGTCTTATCAGGCCAGTTTCTACAATATGGCTTTGTCCTTCTCGATGTCTCTGACTGGTGTGAATGATCACATCAAAAACTTCAGGTGAGACTGTAAATGTAAATATGATCAAACTGACCGCGACAGATCACGATACACCGGCCGCTCACATATAAACTCTCTCTTAGGCCTCAGTGTCTTGTTTTGACCGGCCCTCCGAACGCCCGTCCTGCTCTGGTGGACTTTGTGGGCACTTTCACCAAAAACATCAGCCTGATGATCTGTGGGAACATTATCATGGTAAGAATCTTACACAGATAGACCTATAAAATGCAAGTTCATAGTGGCGGATTTAGGCATGGGCGACATGGGTAACTAAGATCAATTAACCTGGTCGGGAGGGACTCGGAGTGTGCGCCCAGAGAAGAACTCTCACTTAGAAGTATACGGAAAGAAGGGATGAGGTGAAGTCTATAGGGAGAGTGGCACAAGGTCTAAGTCAACAATAAATTATGGTAAGACAAAAGATCTAAGCCACCGGAGGCTGATTAATAAAAAGGAAAAGGGGTCAACATGCAAAAGATAAAGGTATGTATGCAGCTATTACTCATATCCTAATAATATTAGGCAAATAATAAAATAGGCTAATATAGTGCCTATCACTGCTATGTTTCTTGCTATGCTATTACACATTGGGCAACAATATAAATTTTTCTGTCCAACTAGCTTACATAACCAGACAGTAAAATGTGATTTTGTAACATAATGTAACTTTTTAAAACAAACATAATATCGCTCACTTTAATATTTTTAATGTAAAGTCATGCAGTTTTGGGGAATTTATGGTATTTTTTATTTATTTGCCTCAATTGTTCATTTAAATATATACATTTATATAAAATAGCAATTTTATGTTAAATCCACTCCAAAAAAAGATCTGCATTTCTCAAATTCATTCATAGTGATAGACATGAAAATGTGCCTGCCATCTACTGGAAAGCAAACACTTTTAAAATTAAAATAACAATTATTTTTAACTACAGTCACTAGATGGCTACAGAGAATTACTCAGTGGTGCACATTAAAAAAAGTTTAGAATTTTTTGTACTAAGTATAATTTTTTTTTTTTTTGCGTTTTTTTTTTTTTTTTTTTTGTTTTTTTTTTTGAACTGCCACAGCAAGTTCATGCAAATGCGTCAAAAACGTTTTTTTTTTTTTTTTTTTAATTAATAAATGATTTGATTCATGTCCATAAAAATTCTGTCTAATGTCACTCAGAAATGCAGCACATTGTGAAAGTTAAACAGACTGCACACAGGAGCAGCATTTTAATTTGACAACTTAAAAAAGCACTACCATTGAAAAGTTTGGGATCAGCAAGATTATTAATGATTTTAAAAAAAAGCCCTTTTATTTGATCAGAAATAAAAACGTCTCGGGAATGGAGGAGGATGAAAGGCTTGAAGCACAATAGGACCCGGGATATTAGTGGGGACCTTCGGCACATAGCCAGGCCTAGCATGAAGAAATGCTCTCACCATTCCAGGAGCGAACTCCAGATATGAGGGGGCCACTGAAAGGGCCTGAAGATCTCCAATTCTTTTTAGAGAAGTAATAGCCAGTAGAAATATTGTCTTTAAAGTCAGAAACTTTACAGACACCTCCTCCAGTGGTTCAAAGGGAGCCTCAGCTAACCCACGTAGAACCACTGATAAGTCCCAGACCGGGGTCCTTGTGCGCACTGGAGGCCTCAGCCTCAGTGTACCACGGAGGAAGCGTGACACAAGGGGGTCTCGACCAACCGAGGAATCCCCCCCAACATGATAGGCTGATATAGCCGCAACATAAACCTTCAAGGTTGAATAAGATAAGGCCTCCGAGAATTTTTCTTGGAGAAAGGATAGCACAAAGCTGATAGGAGCACGGACAGGGTCCGTTTCATGTTGTCTACACCAGGTAGAGAATAAATTCCACTTATAAAGCTAAAGTAAAGCTTCCTCGTGGAGGGAGCTCTGGAGCTAAGTATGGTCTCAACAACTTCAGATGAGAGACCAGCCTCTATGAACCTGTCCCCCTCAGAGGCCAGGCCCATAGTTACCATAGTTCTGGGCGGGGATGTATTATCGCGCCGCCCGCCTGAGATAGAAGATCCCGTCTTAAGGGGAGCTCCATCGGAGCGCCGTCTATCATGGACACCAAGTCCGAGAAGCATATTCGGGTTGGCCAGTATGGGGCCACCAGTATCAGGCGGACCCCTTCCTGGCGTACTTTCTCCAGGACTCATGGGAGCAGAGTGAACGGGGGAAATGCGTACAAGCAGCTTCCCCTGAGACCACAGGAGGATCCGACGGGCCAAGTAATTTAGTTGGTGAGACCATAGACCCCCCTGAAGGTTTATATAACCACTGACATATTGTCTGTGCGGACCAGCACATGGTGGTCTCTCAGGTCTGGGAGAAAAACACCGCCATCATCTCCAGCCGATTTATATGCCAGGAGAGTTGATGGTCCTCCCAAAGACCCTTAGCTGAGCGACCGCTCATGATCGCTCCCCAGCCCGTGAGGGACGCGTCTGTCGTAAGCATTGCACGACGACCGGAGGCCCCCAACACGGGACCCTGGGACAGGAACCAGGGGTCTTTCCACACGGCTAGAGCACGAAGGCATCGCCGTGTGACTTTGATCATTCGAAAAGGGTTCCCCCTCGGGGAAAACCCCCTGGTCCTGAGCCACCACTGTAGGGGTCTCATATGCAGGAGGCCAAAAGGAATTTTGTTGGACGCAGCTGCCATTAGACCCAACAGTTTCTGAAACTGTTTCACAGTGAGAGACTGGCCTAACTTCACCCCTTTTACGGCTGACAGAACAGAGCTCACACGGGCAGGAGTCAGACGTGCCCGCATTGTTGTGGAGTCCCACATAACACCTAGATAATTGGTGGTCTGAGCCGGTATCAGCACACTCTTCTTGGCATTGAGCCTCAGCCCAAGCCTTTTCATGTGAGACAGAACAACATCTTGATGTTGAACTTCTGTTGCTCTGAGTGAGCTAGAATCAACCAATCGTCGATGTAATTCAGTATGCGAATTCCCTGGAGTCTCAAAGGAACCAGGGCTGCATCCACGCCCTTCGTGAATGTGCGGGGTGATAATGATAGGCCAAACAGAAGAACATTGTACTGGTAGGCTTCGCCCCCGAAAGCAAACCTGAGGAACTTCCAATAAGAAGGATGGATGGATACATGAAAGTAAGCATCTTTCAAGTCTATCTTAACAAACCAGTCCTCGGACCTGATTTGGGGAATGATCTGTTTAAGTGTAAGCATTTTGAATTTTAGTCTTTGCACTGACCGATTCAACACCCGTAAGTCTATGATAGGACCAAGTCCTCCATCCTTCTTCGGAACTATGAAGTAACGGCTATAGAAACCTGACAGCTTGCTGGGAGGAGGAACCCTTTCTATAGCTCCTTTTTGCAAAAGTGTCATAACTTCCTGTTCCATAACCAGAGACTGCTCGGAGGTTACCACTGTGAGAAGGACCCCATTGAATCTGGGCGGGTGAGACCCGAACTGAATTCTGTACCCCTTTTCTATCAAGAGCAGCACCCAATTTGATATATTCGGTAGAGTTTTCCATTCTTCCAGAAAATCTACTAAGGGAACCAGTCTCTCGAGACTGGCCTCTGGTGTTTTCTGAGCACTTGGCTCTGCGCTCTGAAATGGCGTGCCGGCAGAAGTCAGCCGAATCAAGTGCAGGCCAACCCTCCTCAAAGAATTGGTTGGGACCCGACGCACACTGGATGGTAAAAATAGCATGGTCCCCGGAGGGCGCTGGATGGAAGCGGGAGCCAGGTGTTTCAACACCACGCTTCCTCCAGACGGGGGCCGCCCTCCTGGGTCCTGATCCACAGATATCAGGACCGCTTTTTAGAAGCCTTCCGCGCCACAATAATAGCCCGCAGGTCTGTCTTGGGCTGAGAAGGCTTCTGTGCAGCTCGCCCCTGTCCCCAGAATCTATGTGGGGGAGCACGGGTGGCCACACAAATTTTTTGTTGCGCTCTGTGGTGCGCTGAGGAGCTCGTTGCGGGCCGAGACTACTCCCACTCAACAGTCTCGGCAGGGATTTTAGACCGGCGGGGGAGGAACCTCTGAAACGCCGCAGATTGTTTCTTGGTCTCCTGGAACCTCTCGACGACAGTTGTGACTGCATCACCGAAGAGGCCCGCAGGAGACAGCGGCGCGTCCATAAGGGAAGACTTATCTCTGTCCCTTATGTCGGAGAGGTTCAGCCACAAGTGCCACTCCGTGGCCACCAGGGCTGCCATAGAACGGCCCACTTCTTTAGACGTCTCCTTGGTGGCACGGAGAGCCAGGTCTGTTGCCATGCGCAGTTCCTGGATGCACCCAAATGTGGCCTCCACGCTGGTATCAATTTCCCCCAGCACTTCAGTTTGATAAGCTTGCAGCAGCGCCATGGTGTGAAGACACGTTGCTGCCTGCCCTGCTGCCGCATAAGCTTTGCCCACCAAGGAAGATGTAGTCTTAAGGGGCTTGGTGGGCAACGTCGGTGCTTTTAAGGACGATGCCGAATCGGGTGAGAGATAGCCCGCGAGCGTCTCTTCAACCCGGGGCATCGCCGCATAACCATACTGTTTCAGCCCCACGATATTACTATAGACCAAAGTCTGAGGGCTGAACACTCTGTGTTGGACCGGTCTATTCCATGATCTAGACACCTCAGTGTGTAGATCTGGAAAGAACGGCAAGCACCGACGTGGAGGTAATGACAGCGCGGGGAGAAAGCGCTCATCGAGTTTGCTTTTAGGTCTCACATCTCCCCGCTCTGCTTCTGGCCAGCTAATATTTAATTTGGCAACAGCTCTGGCCACTACCTTCAAGAGCTCCTTTTCTGCAGAGGAAGAGGATGGCGGTTCCTCTTCCGCTGCGTCGACACTCATCACATCAACATCCTCAGATGAAGACAGATGAAGTGCCGATGTCTCTCCCCGAGGGGAAGAAACCGCTGGGCGTGCTTCCACCACGGCAGGAGAGACAGTGGGTCTGGCAGCTAAAGGGAGAGATAGGGCGGGGCCCGTCTCAACCCCCGCTGCCAGTTCCATTTGTGAACCCCACAAATGGAGCCTCCGCTCTGCCTCGGCAGCAGCTGGACCCGATCCGCGGGGAACACCAACTGAGGCACCCTCCGTTTTATCAAAGAGTGCCCGGCGAGATCGCATCACTCTGAGGGTGAGCTTTTCGCAATGCACGCAGACAGCTTCCTCGAGAGCTGCCTGCGTGTGCTCAACCCCCAGGCAAACAACACACATATCGTGCATATCCCCGTCAGGGATAAAGCGAGTGCAGGGAGGGGCACATTTCCTGAACCGCTTGCTGCTTTCATCCGCCATTTCTTTTTTATATTTGTGTCTTATGTGGTGTATGTATGTATTTTTTGAAGCTCTTGTCCTCAGACAAAGAGAGAGACCTTAAATCACAAAAAATAAGACGCACAACAGCGATCTTAGACACCCACACACACTTGTTGCTACAGCTCTTGTTCTCAGACGAAGAGTGAGACAAACACTATATATTTGGACAGACAACAATAAATAAGACACACGGGATAACATAGAGTGCTTGCTGAAGATAACAGAAGCTAGTGTTCTCTGCATCCGGACATGCTTTATAGTTTCCTGGTCCGTGACGTCACCCGCCTCTGACGTCTCGTTACACGATTTGTTGGATACAGGAGTGCTTTAATGACGATATCACGCAGAAGGTTCCCAATGCGTTTCACGCAGAGTCGATAGTTCCCACGAAAGGGAACAGTGTAATATTATACAGTTTAAAAGAACTGTTTTCTATTTGATTGTTTTAAAATGTAACTTATTTCTGTGATCAAAGCTGAATTTTTAGCACCATTACTCCCATCTTTAATGTCACATGATCCTTCAGAAATCATTTATTCAAGAAATATAATTTATGAAAAAAACCTGATTGACACACTTGGATCATCTTGATTTCACCAAAACACCAAATAGCTTATTCAGTGTGCACTTGTGAAGTGAAGGTGTTGTGGGTTTATTGCACTCTCATGCTTTCAGGAGGACGAGAAGTCCAGTTTTCCGCAGCACAGCACCGATATGCTGGTGGACTGGCTGAATCAGAGGAAGGTTCGTTCTTTCTACACGTCCTTCAACAGCGACTGTCTGAAAGATGGTGCGCACAATCTCATGCAGGTAAGACCATCGCTAATCTGTTCTAATACCTTTTTCTTCTCCTTATTACGTGCTTCTCAATGATTCAGTCATCTTTCTAGGCTTCAGGTCTCGGTAAACTGAAGCCAAACACCCTCGTTATGGGATACAAGACGAACTGGCAGGAATGTGAACCTGAGAGCTTACAGGACTACGTCAACACCATCAGGTGAGTTCAGATGCTGCTTTTGTTCACAAATATCTTCTTTTTTTTGTCATGAATTTCTTTCTGTTTTGACATCGTTTAATGTTTCTTGTTCAGCGATGCATTTGACTGCAGCTACGGCCTTGCAATTCTGAGAATGATGGATGGATTGGATGTTACAGATGCTTTGCAGAGTTCAGGTGTGTACTGTGTGTTTTATACAGTATAATGATTTGATAATGCATTGGTGCTGCAGCTTGCATCATAAAACAGAGTTTGACATGGGTCTGTTTTGACTGATTGGAGCAGCAGGCAGATTATCGGCAATTGAGAATCCGGCATTTGATGCAGACGAAGTTCCACAATCTGAAAAAGACGAGACCGACCGGAATTCAGGTGACAAATACATTTGAAGTCTTTTTTGTGAACTTTTACCCCATCTACACTGCTAGTGAAGTGTTGTGACAAACTAGAATGATACAATCGACCATCTACATTTCAAGTGATGGAATCCTGATGTCATCCCCCAGTCAGCCAATCAGAACAGTGGACACTGGCATCCAGCAGACCAACATTCCCACTCTAATCAATTACTTTGTTTCAGACAATTAAATAAACTAAAAAACATTTATAGTTTGTACAAATTCACACCGATGCCAATGGAAGTGAGAAAACAACCATTCACATACAATTTGACAGCATGTTTTATACATATCACTATAAGTCACTATAAACTTTACTGTATTTTTCTCTCAGCTCACTGTCATGTTTTTCAGGAAAAGAGGAAGTATTTGCATGTAAATCAGATTCTCAGTGTCACAAGCGCAAACAAACATGGCAAGAGCCCATTGTCCATTATAACTTACCAATCAACTAAAATAATCATGGTAAAGCAGTTTAAAACACAAAATACATTTACTTACACAAATTTGAGAATATTTTAAATAAAAAAAAAAAAAGAAAATTAAATAAAACCAATCAGTCATACAGCGCCATTGTGACTGTGAAGGCATGACACCATTAGGTCACCGTGATTTTGCCAAGTAAGACATGTTCCTGGATCAACATTTTTTGTTGATCCTGGAACACCATTCCAACATTCCAGTCTGAAAATTTAGTCTTAACCCTATTCCTACCCCTAAACCTAATCCTACCCATAACTTATCCCTAAAATTAGAGGGGAAAGATAGGTGAATAACATTGATGTAGAAGCACCTACCCCTGGTTGCAAGCCTAAACTTGACATAAACAGTAAAATTGTCCCTCAAATCTGATTGGTTGATTGGAATGTTGTTCCAGGATCAACAAAGATGTTGATCCAGGAACATGTCTTACTTGGCAAAATCACAGTGACCGACACCATTAACCAACGTAGTTGAACGACAAATTTGCGACTATAAGGTTTCAGGAAACAGTTATGACTAGATAGCTGATTTCTTCAATGACGCATCATACTATGGTAGTTAAGCAGTGAGTTATGATGTTTTATGGGAAACACACCCCAGAAACGTTCTTTTATAATCAGCAAAGCTGCATTGTAGACAGGATGCACACAACGTTTCCTCAATAAAGCTTTGGTCGGTGTGATGTCAGTGGTTTTTACGCACGTCTCACCTCCTTTTTTGACTCCCCATCCAGATATTTCTGATGATGGCACTAACGATCAGGTCAGATCTGTGTTTCAGACGAAACAGGGCAGGAAGACTATTGATATCTACTGGATCTCTGATGATGGAGGTGAGACATGAAAGAGACTTAAACTCACTGTGGAAAAAAATCACAGCATAAAGTTCCAATCTGGTTCAGTCTGGGTTGGTTTTGGTCCCATTTTCTTATTCTGAACACTGTTGCTCTTTCTCAGGTCTGACTCTTTTAGTGCCTTATTTGTTGACCAGAAGAAACCGCTGGAAAAAGTGCAAAATCAGAGTGTTTATCTTAGGAGACAAGGAGACCATGAAGGAAGACCGTAAAGAGTCAGTGGATGGTTATATCATCATCATCTGTTACTAGTTTATGAAGATATGAACAGCGGTTCTTTAAATATGTTTCTTATTTTAGCATGAAGATGCTGTTGAAAAGATTCCGGCTAGAGTTCGAGGACATTGTCATCATAACAGATGTGGATAAAGCTCCTCTGCCTAAAAAGTGAGAAATGTTCACAAATTAACACATATACAAAACATGCAGGTTTGTAGTAATGCTTACCTCATTTGCTATTGGAAACATCCTACTTTCCACATCTGAATACTGTTTGCTAAAATACTATTATAGTATTTATTCAAGGGGTCATATGACGCTTTGTAATGTTTTCCTTTTCCTTTAATGTGCGATATATCTGTTTGTGGATGTTTAGCCTATAGTCTGCGAAGTTATAAAAAGTCGATTTGCTTCATCATCCACATTTTCAGAATCCGACTCAGGCTCAAACTGATTTGGTAAAACCAACAACATTGATTTTAATGGAGTCATAACAAATGTTTTAGAAGCCTTGGAAGCTTAAGTTTGTGATAATGGTAAGGGGCAATACATTTCCGATACATGCACAACGTACTGGGTCAGCCAATCAGAGCACTCTGAGCTTTTCAGAAGGAGAAATCGGCGCATTTCAGACATACTGGGAATAGAGAAACCGTAATAATGGACAGTATGTGAAAAATTCTTCTTTCTCTCTGTTTCTGTAGTATGCAGCGGTATGAGGAAACCATCGCCCCCTTCATGCTGAGTGCAGAACAGACCGGAGGAGATGTACAGGAGCTCAAGAGACTTAGTCCATGGAAATTTTCCGACAAAGATCTGGAGGCCATAAAACCCAAGGTGTGTGTGTGTGTGTCTGTTTGCTGGTGTGTGTCATTTTGAACAGGAGTGTGATCCATCAGTTCCTCTATTTGACTTTTATTTTCAGGTGGAGAGGACTGTGAGACTAAACGAGATCATCAAGAAGAACTCCATCCCCGCGGCTCTGGTTGTAATGTGGGTATTGATAGTTAGAGCAGTTGACCCATCCCATATGATATGTCATTTGCATGTATTAATTCAAAGTGACTTACAAATGACTGACATCACAAGCAACTGGTCATACTTTTGCATATTTTGGAGCCTTTGAAAACTAAATCAAAACCACTTCTTAACTCGCTTAACTAATATGACCAGATTTAATGCTCATTTATGCATGACACCAGCTGATACCAACAGAATATGTGTATTTCAGTTCTCTTCCAGTCCCTGATGTCAACTGTCCCAGTTCTCTCTATATGGCCTGGCTGGAAGCGCTGAGCTACGGCATCCACTGCCCCGTCTTGCTCATACGAGGAAACCAAGAGAACGTCATGACCTTCTACTGCCAGTAAAACACTCGCATTAACGTGACTGTTCATCATTAAACGCATTTATTACTGCACGTGAAGCTGCTGTCAGTTTCAGTGGTGTGAAGATGTTAAACGTGCTGCTGTGAATCAGACCCTTTTGAACTGAAATGAGCTGCTTAATCCTCTTGTACAATGATTGTATTACTGTGGATGTATATTTATATCATGTTCATATAACATGTCTGTATAATCTTTGAGGATGATACAAGTCAAAGAGAGTCAACTAGAAAAAATATAATAGGAATGCAGTGGCGTTATGCTGGTGGAGGGAAGTCACTTATCTGAGGACCTTAATTTTAATGTAGAATAAAAGAGTTTCATGCCATTTAAACAAGACACAACAATAATATTATAACAATGTTATGTTATGTTACATACATTACTACATATGAATAGTAGATCATTAAGTTGTTACAAATATGTTAAATTACAAATATGCTCTTGATGTGCTTTTCAATGTGAAAAATACAATTGCGTACTATGGCGAACATCTCAGTTTTCATTGATTGTCTCATTACACCAAGAAAAAGAAAAAAACTTTTAAAATACAGTAATGCTGTATTTAACAGAATATATTACAGCTGAATATATTATTTGCTTTAGATAAAAAGACACTGAGAATTCAAAAATGATAAAAAAAAGTGAACTTTTGCATTTAATAAAATGACATGCACACATTTTGAAGTGTGACGGCGTCACATCACTATGTGTTTTGGGGCTGCTAACTTAAAACACTCTCAGGGTTTAATAATTAACAAGTGTGTTTATTTAACCTCAAATTATGATTCTTTTACATTTCAAACGTAAATGATTTATGAGTCCAATATTATCAGATTTTGCTTTGTACATAAATTACATATTGACCTCAAAAAAAAAAAAAAAAAAAAAAAATCACAGGCTATAATGGTTAATGGTATTACAGTAAATACTCACACTAGAACTATAGCGCGTGGCTCAATTTCTTCCATGTGATCTCATTCGGCTGCACTCACCTAAGACTATTCTGATGATTTGAAAGGTTTAATGATTCTCATGATTCTCATGATTTTAAATAATTAGAGCTTTAAAATGTATGTGGTATGAAGCTCAGATCATTTAATGAGACATGTTTGAGTTCATTTTGAGACTTTTGATCACAGACTTTGGTGACTAGACAACCCTGAACACAATTTGAGACATTACTGATCTCTCTTAAAACTAATTTTCCAGGCTTGGTCAACCTTTTCTGAATTCTGAATGATCTTATTTTAAATGTGCACACTGTTGAAATAACTGTTTCAGATGATTTACTATTCTGAGAAGAATGCCAGTCTGGCTGCGTCTGAAAAAGGGCAGCTGACTTGTTGCCTCACTGCCCTTGTATTCAATGACTTCCAATGACCATGAGAGGTAGACAGTCTTTACAATGGCATGCACTGTATAAAGGTCCTAAATTATGATCACAAGTAATTTTCAAAACTTTTTTTTTTTTTTTTTATGTTTCATAAAAAACATGTTTTAGAAAAAAAAAAAACATGTTTTAGATAAAATGTTTTGTCATCTGAACAATTAGCTTGCCTTGTTGTAAAAGAGCCAATGTGTGCAGTTTCTTTAAGCAGCTCACTGAACGCGCTTATGTAAACAAACCAACGGTCTCACCAGCACGCCAGATTCAAACGGGAGGACACGATTGTGGTAAATACAACTCAAATTAGGGTCTGTTCTTCACATAAAGCAATCAAATGAATTCAGAAGACTCGGATTAACGCACACAAATCATATGGACTACTTTTTTGAGTTGAGCCTTACACTTCAAGCGTTTTCAAATTGAGAAATCTTTTTCTTCTGAGGAAAGCAAAATTCTCAGATTGTGTTCGGATTTGCCAAGATACCAAAAGCCAGAGATCTCAATATGAAATTGAACATTTCCCATCAAATCATTAATTTGATAGAAATTACTGTTGGACAACTAATGACTCATTTGGGTCTGTTTTTACTTAAGGCGAAACATTTGAGACAAAGTTGACAAGATATGAAATGGCAATGTCTGAGCAAGAGTCTTTCATTCAGTCATTGTCAATTGATGTATTAAAAGATCTCATCTGTGTCTTTTTCTTTCCTTTGAGGTGTGTAAAGAGGTTTGAGATGTTGCATGCTGCTGATGTCAGATGGATAAACTTTTAAGCATGGAAAATACCAGGTTTTTGACAAATTTCCAGGCCTATCCAATATGTGGTCATGCAAGTCATTCAGACCAGGAAACCCAATCAGGTGTCTGTCTGCACATCAACATGATCTGTAATCTTCATTTATGATGGTGACTTTGGGTGAAGGAGATCTGATCTTCAGATGTCCAAACTTCAGTGTTTGTTTTACTTTTCTTGCTTGTAATGTTGACTAGTTTTATATTAATCAAGTTTTTTTCTACATGAATGAGTAAGAGTTTAGCTTTTGGCAGTCTCTAATTGACAGAACTATGTGAAACCAGCCGTTGATTTTTTCAAACAAGATTTCAAAGATAGCAAAAAAAAACAAAACACCACCAGTCATGGTTATGTAATAATGTTTGTGGGTGTATAATAATGCATGTTTGTGTGGGTGTATGCAAGTAGGCTCAATTAAGGTATAAAAGAAAATGCAACTCATTTCCTGACAGCAGAGGAAGGTCAGTTCATGTCCACTCGGCTCACCAGAGTCATGGAATGACTCGGCACTGTGATCGTCTGGTGTGTTTTCTGTGGATCTGAGCGATCATTTTGTGATCTTCACAAGGATTAAGGCAGGAGGGGACAGGAAGTTCACAGGCAAAAGTACTACAGAATCCACAATGGTCAGATATATTGATCACATCAGAAACTTAATGGGTCGGCAACGTCCGGACAACAACCTCCCGCCTCAAGGTGTTACTGTGGATATGGGAGAGTTTGATTATGGGAAGGAGCAGGAGAAGAGAAAAATGTCATTCTACAATCCACTTGACCCCGTGCCAAAATATGAATATTATGCTAAAGACACATGGACGGGACGTATAAAAAGCACCAGACCATCACTGGATGTTCTGCGCAAACCAGTAAGTGGTTATGTGAATAAAAAGAAATAAAAAAAACATCTAATTGAGTCTAAATGAATATTGTACGGCAACACATTTGATTCTCTGTATGTTCAACAGCCGGATCCTGATGATCTTCCTCCACCACCAGAGGACGATGGACGACCCAAAGTCAAACTCGTTCGCTTTGGATGGGTTCTGGGAGTCATGGTGAGAAAAGAGGAATCATAAATTTGATTTCTCTAACATCAATTGTTTCTCCTATATGTTAAATGGTGATCTAATACTTATGTCTTCCACTTCTCAGAATTTTTTCCCCCTAGGTTTTCAAGACATCTCAGTGTTAGAGCAGTAAGCTTGCGCTTAGGGTCAATTCTCTCCCAATGTCTTCTCTCACATTGTCCTATCAGATAAAAAAGGAAGTCTGAAACTGTGCTCAGATTTGCCAATACAACTGCAGTCAAAAGCCAGATTCCTCCTTCAGAGAACTCAAATACTTGTCATCAAATTCTCCCAAAAGCAGATGGTCTGAGTCAACATCTAAACTGAATGAATTACACATCACTTTTCACCTCATTGTCAAACGAAATAGTAAAGTACATTTCCTCCAAATGGTCATAATGCATCTGAATTTTGTAATTTTTTGCTATGCATTTCAGATTCGCTGTATGTTGAACATCTGGGGAGTGATTATGTTCCTGCGGCTGCCGTGGATCACGTCTCAAGCCGGAATCAGTGAGTCAGTCCTTCATCTGGTTTATTTAATTCAGTTACCCAAACTTCAGTCACTTTACATTGTAAAATGCCTTTTAAACAGTAATATTTTCCTCTCTCAGGGAACTGATAGGATCTATAGGCCATTTTTACAAATATTTTACATATGTACCTTAGAGAATTCCCTAAATTTTGCCTTTTTTGCTTGTAGTTCTGACCTACGTCATTATCTTCATGTCTGTCACCATCACAACAATCACAGCGACGTCAGTGTCTGCAATCTCCACCAATGGGAAGGTCTACTCTGGTAAGTTAAATGAACCGTGAGAAAGCAACATGTTTTAAGTAAACACCTGTTTGATTTCATGTTGGTTTTATTCAGGATCTATAATTTGTTTTCCAGTAAAAATATATAAACATGCTAAAAACAAGATAAGTTTACTCAACCTGATCTCACGGGAAAATGTAACTGTTGCATATTAACAAGGCAGACTACGACAAATGCCATTTGCACGCTCTTACTCATTAGTTTTAGGTGGAACACACATGACACAAATACACCTGCCCAAATTAGTTAAATAAGGGAAACTCAAATACACAAATTCATCAACAACACGGGTTCGGCACTTTGTATGAATTTGTATGATTATTAGAAAAAAGTAAGCATGAAGGTCCACCCTTAACCCAACCCCTAAACATACCTGTCATAAGTAAATCGTACAAAAGAGATACGAATAAGCCACCAATTCGCCAAAATAAGTAAAATAAAATAGTTAATTTTAACTAGTTAAAAATAAGTAAAATAAAACATTACGGAAAATAGTTATGAATTGCCATACGATTGTGTTGTTCTCCTGAGAATAATAGTGTGGAATAAATGCATTGTTTTTATTTGTTTTAAACAAATGTAGTGAGATTTTACAGTGATATTTGCTTCAGGTGGCACGTACTTCATGATCTCTCGCAGTCTGGGTCCGGAGCTTGGAGCGCCCATCGGTTTGCTCTTTGCGTTCGCCAACGCTCTCGCCTGTTCACTCAACACAGTGGGGTTTGCTGAGACCGTCAGAGATGTTCTCAAAGTGAGACACACTTATGAATAATTGTATTTATTGCTGTATTTCAGGAAATTCAGAGAGCTGCTTGAAAGAAAAAGCAGAAAAAAATTGATTCCATACAAGCACTTTCAATATTTTACTAAACAAATTTAGAGATAGACACTGTCCATATTTTCTAAGAAGAAAATGTAAATATTATGTAAATATAATATGCATTTACAGTCTTTTTAATGAGAGAAAATAATATTTTGCTTAAAGAGATGCAAGAAATTACTTTTTACATGAAGAAAATTAAGCATATTTGCATTTTGACATTCTTAAAAAAATCTCATTCTCAGCTGTTTATATATCTCACTCACAGTAATTTTCTCTCTTTTCAGGATAATAAAGCTCAGATGGTGGACGATGTCAATGACGTAAGAATCATTGGGACAATTACTGTTGTCATCCTGCTCTGCATCACATTCGCTGGCATGAGTTGGGAGGCGAAGGTACGGTCCTCTGCTCCTGTCTTTGCTCATTTTCCAATACTCCCCTTTTTT
This sequence comes from Chanodichthys erythropterus, assembly GCF_024489055.1. Taxonomy (NCBI): domain Eukaryota; kingdom Metazoa; phylum Chordata; class Actinopteri; order Cypriniformes; family Xenocyprididae; genus Chanodichthys; species Chanodichthys erythropterus. Next base: position 39,920,969 of record NC_090231.1, read on the forward strand.
GGCGGCATGACTGCCATTTGTTCTTCTTTGTTTTCACTCCACCACAGGCTCAGATCCTGTTCTTCATTGCGCTCTTGCTCTCCTTGGCTAATTATTTTGTTGGGACAGTCATTCCCCCCAGCGTAGAGAAGCAGTCTGTGGGATTTTTCGGCTACCACGGTGAGTAGCTGTCATCATTTACTCACCCTCAAGTTGTTCTAAACCTGTACAAATTTCGTTCTTCTGCTGAACACAAAAGAAGGTATTTTGAAGAATATGGGTAACCAAACAGTTGTGAGGCACCATTGGTTTCCAGAAGAAAGAAATGAATACAGGTTTGGAACAACTTGAGGGTGAGTAAATGATGACAGAATTTTCATTTTTGGGTGAACTATCCCTTTAAGTGCATCCAGTAAACTCCTGTTTATAATTTGGGGAGTCTATATTTTGTCCTGCTACAACATAAGCCCACAATAAAAAAGGATTTCCACCATAAGGAAAACTCATAAAACAAGAAGTGCAAAAAAATCATGTTTTGATAAATCATAATTATAACGTAAATCAAAACTATGACATATTAAATTATAATTTTGACATTAAAAAGTCATAATTATGAGATTAAAAAGTCATAATTGTGACAAGTCAAAATTATGACAAAAAGTTTTTAAAGACTGTCATAATCATGACTTTATCATGACTTATCTCATAATTATGACTTCGCAATTTTGACATTTTATGTTATTTTGACTTTTTCTTCCATATTTATGACTTAAGTTATCAAGTGATGGTGGTATATCAGCTAGAACAGCATAAATCGCATTTAGCTTTTCAGAAGGAGGAGGGGATTCATAGAGACATCTAGATGTCAAATATTGGGAAAATTATTTGATTTTGAATATTCAAGCATTAAAACCTATTCTAGAAGAGCTAAAAAAACAAAAAAAAAAACAAAATCAAGACTTTGTAAAAGGGTATAATGGCCTCTTTTGATTATCCAAAAATAGACTCATATTTGTTTTCTGAATGCCTTCTTTGGTCAAACCATCAGTTATCATCAATATCTAATTGCAAAATCAAAGCCAGAGTGTTTCGTGAAGGAACAGCTAAATCTAACCACAGTTTTTATTCTTCCAGCTGAGATTTTCGTATCAAATTTGCTGCCTTCCTTCCGGGGTAAAGACGGATCTTTCTTCAGGATGTTCTCCATCTTCTTCCCTTCTGCCACAGGAATTCTGTCTGGTGTAAACATCTGTGGAGATCTCAAGGTAATTTTACTGTTTTTCAGGCAGAACATTTAATGAAAGAAAGTCAGTGTGCCTTTAAAACATTACTAAAATTATGTGTGTGTGTCCACGTTTTTCTAGGATCCATCGGGTGGGATTCCTAAAGGGACCCTACTGGCCATATTCTGGACCACCGTGAGCTATTTATTTATTGCAATCACATGTGGTGAGATTATACATTTAAATTTATTAGTGAAATTAGTGAAATGTGCATCTTATTGGTGAACCGTCCTCCTCCCTGAAGCACTTCCCTCTCTCCCCCCCCAGCTTCAACTGTTGTAAGAGATGCTTCTGGCATTGTGAATGATAGTTTAGCACTATCAAATTCTTCAGTCCACTGCAACGGTCTAGGATGTAAATTTGGCTGGAACTTTGACAGATGTGAACAGAACTACACATGCAGCTCTGGACTGGCAAACAACTTCCAGGTGAGCGCATCAGCCCTGTTAGCACGATTTTTAAGTTTGGTGAACTCTGACTGCTGTAAAGTGGAGTAGATTTTACATTCACATCAATGTCAATGTCTAGTTAACACAATAACTAGAGACACTACATTTTAAGGTGTTTTATCAGAATGTACATTGTTTGGGAATCAAACCTATGACCTTGGCATTGCTGTTGCTCATACTTGTTGTGTCGAAGTCTAATGCAGTGTTGTTAATTTATGAAAATAAAAGCTAATTCAAAATATCAAATACTATAATAGCATACAAATATTACTAAATAATAATGGTCTAGTGTGATGGATGGATGGATGGATGGATGGATGGATGGATGGATGGATGGATGGATGGATGGATGGATGGATGGATGGATGGATGGATGGATGGATGATGGATGAATAGGTAGATGGCTGGTTGGCTGGATGGATGGATGGATGGATGGATGGATGGATTAATGGATTGATGGATTAATGGATGGATAATGGATGGACTGACTAAAGCTATTTTTCTCCAGATTCTTACCACTGTTTCAGGATCTGGCCATTTGATTACAATTGGGATTTTTGCTGCCACCTTGTCATCAGCACTGGGATTTTTGGTGTCTGCCCCCAAAATTTTTCAGGTAGATGATGTGACTGTTTTGATGATAAAATTATTTATCCTGCATGGTGTCAATTAACATTGTATGTGTGTTTATACACAGTGTTTGTGTAAGGATAACATCTACCCCTACATCGGCTTCTTTGGGAAAGGTTACGGGAAAAACAATGAGCCTCTACGAGGATACATGCTCATGTTCACCATTGCTTTGGCTTTCATCCTCATCGGTGAGTCCTGAATCTCTCCCAGATCATTTACGGAGGTGATTCTCTCTATTAATGCTTTATGTCATGTTGATCTTTTTAGGTGATCTGAACACAATCGCTCCTCTGATCTCCAACTTCTTCCTCTGCTCTTACGGCCTCATTAACTTCAGCTGCTTTCATGCGTCGGTCACCAAATCACCTGGTGAGAACTTCATCGTCAGCAGCAGTTTTGCATTCTGTAAAGGACTGATTGGATTAATAGACAAACTATATGAAAATAATTGAAAAAAAAAAAAAAAATATATATATATACATATATATATATATATATATATATATATATATATATATATATATATATATATATATATATATATATATAATATATTAAAGGTGCCGTAGAACACATTTTCAAAAGATGTAATATAAGTCTAAGGTGTCTCCTGAATGTGTCTGTGAAGTTTTAACTCAAAATACCCCATAGATTTTTTTTAATTCATTTTTTTAACTGCCTATTTTGGGGCATCATTAAATATTTGGCGATTCAGGCTGCGTCCCCTTTAAATCCTCGTGCTCCCTGCCCCCGAGCTTGCGACTGCCTTAAACAGCATAAACAAAGTTCACACAGCTAATATAACCCTCAAAATGGATCTTTACAAAGTGTTCATCATGCAGCATGTCTAATCACGTAAGTACAGTGTTTATTTTGATGTTTACATTGATTCTAAATGAGTTTGAGGCTGTGCTCTGTGGCTTACAGGCTAAAGCTAACATTACACACTGTTGGAGAGATTTATAAAGAATGAAGTTGCGTTTATGAATTATACAGAGTGCAAATGTTTAATAATGAAAATAGCGACGGTCTCCGTGAATACAGTAAGAAACGATGGTAACTTTAACCACATTTAACAGTACATTAGCAACATGCTAACGAAACATTTAGAGAGACAATTTACAAATATCACTAGAAATATCATGTTATCATGGATCATGTCAGTTATTATCGCTCCATCTGCCATTTTTTGCTATTGTCCTTGCTTGTTTACCTAGTCTGTTGATTCAGCTGTGCACAGATCCAGACATTAATACTGCATCCCCTTGAGCTGGCATATGCAAATATTGGGGGCGTACATATTAATGATCCCGACTGTTACGTAACAGTCGGTGTTATGTTGAGATTCGCCTGTTCTTCGGAGGTCTTTTAAACAAATGAGATTTATATAAGAAGGAGGAAACAATGAAGTTTGAGACTCACTGTATGTCATTTCCATGTACTGAACTCTTGTTATTCAACTATGCCAAGATAAATTCAATTTTCCACTCTACGGCACCTTTAAGATTTATTTATAAAAATGAATAAATATAAATGTAATTTCAATGGTTATTTCTGTTTTGCAGCACATTTTGAACTATACATTTATTTTTATATTTATTTTTTGATCTTGTTTTGCCATTTAAGGCAATATTTTTTATAAAACAGGCATTCAGAATTACGCTCCGGTCAAGTTTAAACACTTTAACCTTATTATTATATGAATATTGATAAAGTGATGGAAATTAAAAGATAAAGTTAATCATGGCTCTGTGAGAGATTGAAATGGGGTTTAAAATATATCTGTACAGTGATTCATCTGTGTCTAATATTCATGTTCCTCATCTGTCTCTCGTAGGATGGCGGCCGCAGTACCGTTACTTCAATCCGTGGACGTCTCTGTTTGCTGCTTTCTTGTCTTTCATCCTCATGTTTCTGTTCACATGGTGGGCCGCTCTTGTCACGTCCGCTATTGTCCTCTGTCTCTTAGGCTATGTCACCTATAAAAAGCCTCGTGAGTATACGATGCAGATTATGACTTTTCAAATCATCATCAATAAAACAATTTACTGTAAGTTCAGTTATTTAAACACACTGAATGTTGTCTGATTGTGTGTTCAGAGATTAACTGGGGCTCGTCTTATCAGGCCAGTTTCTACAATATGGCTTTGTCCTTCTCGATGTCTCTGACTGGTGTGAATGATCACATCAAAAACTTCAGGTGAGACTGTAAAAGTAAATATTACCAAACTGACCGTGACAGATCACGATACTCCAGCCGCTCACATATAAACTCTTTCTTAGGCCTCAGTGTCTCGTTCTGACTGGCCCTCCAAATGCCCGTCCTGCTCTGGTGGACTTTGTGGGCACTTTCACCAAAAACATTAGCCTGATGATCTGTGGGAACATTATCATGGTAAGAACCAGAGCTGGGCCATTTTTTATGCAAAATCTTACACAAATTGGCAGACAATATGTACGATAATGTATTGTTTAAATACTCAAAAAAACAACAACCGCAGCATGGAGGGGTTTGCAATAGAGATGTTGTCTTATTTACAACATGACAATGTGTAGCCACTGTGCTGGACTACTGCATCTTATGAGGCAGCAGCAGAAACATAATAGGCTGGTATGAATGGCTTTCATCTCCGCCAGTCTCATAATTCAACATGTCTTCATTATATTGTCGTTTTCTGCTTGTCCAACATGACCTTGTTTCTGGAACGACTTTCAGCATGTTTCCTATAACAACATCTAACATGTTTATGTTTGACGTAAAGAGAAAGTGAGAAAGTCACATAAACTATGCAAAATTCGATCAGAGCAGTCAGACTGAAACGAATTTACATAAATGTGATTTGAATTGGATTTCAAACCACGTATGAATATAGCTCAAAGTCGATTCATAAAAATCACATTTTAAGTTTTTTTATTTGGTTTGTTTTTGTTGTTTTTTTTTGCCGTTCACGCTTGCTATATATGAATGGATTCCAATCAGATATGCACAAAATTTGAATTTGGACTGACAGTCTGAACGAGCTTCAGTTTGTATCTCTGTGTTCCTCTCTTGTTTCCATGGTGATTCATTGTTTGATTGATTTGCACCACCTGTCTCTTGTTTCCTCCCTTAGTTAACCTATTTTTATTAGCTCTCAGTTTGTGTTCTCAGTTGTCCCGTCTGTGTCTAGTGTTTGTTTTTCACCTGTGCGTTATCGTGATCTTCTGATTGCTTATTTTCATTTATTGTTTATTAAAGTTGACTGCTGCTTTTAGATCCTGCCTCAACTCTCCTTTGCTACATCCCATCTGTGACACATACTTAATGCACATTGATGATGATGTACAGAGTCATGTACATTACATTTTAATTTGACTCAATGAGACTGCACAATAGTTTGAGATACAATTACTGGCTATCTCTGATCAAATCTATTTTCAGTGGATAAAACCTACATTTTTGTCAGCAAGTAAAACTGGAAACAGCAAACAGTGTTTAATTTTGACTTAATATATTGTTTTTAATAGGTGAAAAGTCATAAATGATTTACAGAATAAAGGGTCATTCTACAGAAACGTCCACTTTTCTGTCCTTAGACTTTACAGAAATATTAAACTTGAAATACACTTTAGGATTACATTTTTTTATATATATATTTTAATATGAAACCATATGTTGTTTGAAAAATTAAACCTTCTTGAGCCATCAATGTGGCAATATTTGTTTTTTAATTAAAAAAAAATAAAAATACTAAAAATTTCAAACACCACAGAAGTGCTCGTCCCCAGTCATGTAGAGAGGGAAAGGGCTTTATTTTGAGCTCACAAACAGGTTTTTCTACCATTTTAATTACAATAATGTATGCATAACTATCAAATATATAATGTAAATGACATGAAAAAAAAACAAATGCCAAATAAATATTATAAAATATATAATGAATGTAGTTGTCCCCTGAAGTTCTCTTATTTTGAAAAATCTCTTATTTTGAAAGAGAAAATCACACCGATGACATCACTTGACTTCCTTTTTTTTTCTGTTTCCTGAAGATCAATGAAGAAAGGCCAATGGAAAGTCCACTCTTTTCAATAATCAGAAATTTCAATTAGAAAATCATAATTTCATATGAAGCTTTTAGTTGAAGTCACTGGTGTGACCTACTTTATTAATAGGGAATTTTAAAAAACTAGAATACAAATGGATTAAACTACTTGATTTAGTGAATATACCATGATTGACAACATGTGGGTTGATACCTTGCATGAAAAATGTCACTGGTGTTACCCAATTATAGATAAACTTTATTTAAAGCTATTCATTTAGTTCTTTTGCATAAAATAGCACTAAGATTACATGATTCTAACTTTTCTTTCTCATTGTTAATTCTCCTCTGGGCAGATATGGCCAAATTAAGGGTATATTGCTAAATTCAGTCAAGCTTCTTTACAGACAGCATATTTTTACAGAGAATTTTAAAATGTTGTTTATGATCTTTTTCTGACTGTTTTCACTAAGTGTCAATGATAAGTCTTTTATTGTACACCAAATGTAAAAATTTAGTCCAATCTACTTAATTATAGTTGAAAAATTAAGGATCTTTGGTCCTATGTATATGTCACTGGAGATTAATTTTGTCACATTAAATAAAATGTGTCATATGTGACATGGTAATAATTTTACATCCATTGAATTCTGCTACACTCAAGAATTACGATATAAAAAGTAATAATGCAATCCTTTAAAACTGTTTTTCAAATATTTTCATTGTTATAGCAAACATGGATGTGCAATTGAATTAACATCATTCAATCACACTTTTAACTAACCTGATTAAAATAAAAAAAAAAACATAAAATCCTTATTTTTGCATTATCATTATTATTTTGTAACTCTGACTGCATGTGCTGAAAAAACTGTGAAATAATATTTCATAAAAATGTTTAAAAATGCCAGAGAAGTAAGGTAACACCAGTGACAAAAAAAGGGGACATGCAGTCTTTAAATGAATGTACAAAACAAAATAAAAAAAATAATTAAGCTGTCATTTATGTGTATTCATAGTCAACGTGTAATATAATAATGTGGTCTAAATTTAAATGTTAGAAAAAGAAATACATTTTAAAACATTTTGTCTTAAAAATACCAAAAGTGGATTGTAGAATGACCCAAAACCTGACTGACATGCATTAGCTTATTACCCCAATTTCAGCTTGCATTTTAACACCAAATAGCTTATTCAGTGTGCACTTGTGAAGTGAAGGTGTTGTGGGTTTATTGCACTCTCATGCTTTCAGGAGGACGAGAAGTCCAGTTTTCCGCAGCACAGCACCGATATGCTGGTGGACTGGCTGAATCAGAGGAAGGTTCGTTCTTTCTACACGTCCTTCAACAGCGACTGTCTGAAAGATGGTGCGCACAATCTCATGCAGGTAAGACCATCGCTAATCTGTTCTAATACCTTTTTCTTCTCCTTATTACGTGCTTCTCAATAATTCAGTCATCTTTCTAGGCTTCAGGTCTCGGTAAACTGAAGCCGAACACCCTCGTTATGGGATACAAGACAAACTGGCAGGAATGTGAACCTGAGAGCTTACAGGACTACGTCAACACCATCAGGTGAGTTCAGATGCTGCTTTTGTTCACAAATATCAGTTTATTTGTCATGAATTTCTTTTCTGTTTTTACGTTGTTTAATGTTTGTCGTTTAGTGATGCGTTTGACTGCAGCTACGGCATTGCAATTCTGAGAATGATGGATGGATTGGATGTTACGGATGATTTACAGAGTTCAGGTGTGTACTGTGTGTTTTATACAGTATAATGACTTGAAAGTGAACTGATGCTGCAGTTTAATTTGTAAGAAACTATTTGATGTGGGTTTGTTTTGGCTGAAGGCCGGTCATTGGCAATTGAGAATCCGGCATTTGACGCAGATGAAGTCAAACAATCTGAAATCAATGAGACTGACCGAAATTCAGGTGACCTTTTTTTGTCTTTTTTCTACGCTCATAAATATAATTTGACAAAACCTGACAACATATAACACCAAGGTCAGTAACTTTAATGATAATGATAAAGGTTTAGTTTGAAAAATAATTGTAATTGTGAAATAATTCACATAAAGTCCACAACGCAAATATAACGATAAGGAATGATATCACTAGAATCAATTTCAGAGTGATTTTTTTTCCTGCAGAATGAGCTTAACTTTAAAGAGCTTAAGTATTTACTGTAAAGTGGTAGACGACAAAAATGTAGCTCACACTTATAATAAACAGAATTATGACTGGATGCTAAAATGGTTATAGTTATCTTTACAGTTATTGTTCTTGGTGTGAACAGGCCTTAAATAATCATAAACTAATAGAAGATTAAATAACAGTATGTTATAACCAACACTTCAAGTCCTGATGTCATCACTCAAGTCAGCCAATCAGAATGCTTCGATTATAATCAACAAAGCTGTGTTGTTTCAGTCAAGCTTCATTTGGTGTGATCTGCCCCTGACGTTATAAAATTTTTGACTCCCCATCCAGAAATTTCTGATGATGGCTCGAATGACCAGGTCAGATCTGTGTTTCAGACGAAACAAGGCAGGAAGACTATCGACATCTACTGGATCTCTGATGATGGAGGTGAGACACGACTGCCTGAATGATACTTAAAGGATTAGTTCACTTCACAATGAAAATTTCCTGGTCATTTACTCACCCCTATCAAGTCAAGTCAAATTTATTTATATAGCGCTTTTACAATTGGTAATTGTTTCAAAGCAGCTTTACATATTAGAAGCACAGAAAAAAAGGGAAGTGGTTAAAACTGTACAAACAAGCGTGGTAATATGTAACATATACAAGATGGTGCTACATTAAGCCAATGTCGGCTGACTTCCAGGGGTGGAAAAAACCCCCTAGGAGAAAAACCCAGCGTGCTAGCACTGGGAAAAAAGTCCTAGGAGGGAAAAAACCCCTTGGAAGATATATATATGTAAATGTATATGGAGATCAAAATCTGAATTGTACATTTTTATTATAGAGATTAAAAATCGATTATATATAAATATATGCAAGCGGATACGGGGATCCTGGGCTACGTTGTAGTCAGGTCCAGACGCAGGTTCTCCATCTGACCTGGATACGGCCTGGATCCAGCACCCGGCAAACCTCAGGATAAGCAGAGAGACAGATATTAGCGTAGATGCCATTCTTGTTCTGATGTACAGGTATATCTAGTGTTATAGGAAATGTTCTCGGTTCCGGCCGACCTAATTATTGCAGCGTAACAATCCTTTAACGGATTTGAAAAATGTTAATGTATTGATGATGTGTTATGTGTATGCAAGAGCAAAGAGATGTGTTTTTAGTCTAGATTTAAACTGACAGAGTGTGTCTGCTTCCCGAACAATGCTAGGAAGATTGTTCCAGAGTTTAGGTGCTAAATAGGAAAATGATCTGCCGCCTTCAGTTGATTTTGATATTCTGGGTATTATCAACTGGCCTAAATTCTGAGATCGCAATAAACGTGAAGGACTATAATGCATTAAGAGCTCACTTAGGTACTGGGGAGCTAAACCATTTAGAGCTTTATAAGTAAGTAGCAAGATTTTTAAAATCTATACGATGTTTAATAGGGAGCCAATGTAATGTTGACAGAACTGGGCTAATATGGTCATACTTTCTGGTTCTAGTAAGAACTCTAGCTGCCGCATTTTGAACCAACTGTAGTTTGTTTAAAAAGCCGAGCAGAACAACCACCCAGTAGAGCGTTACAATAATCTAGTCTTGAGGTCATGAATGCATGAACCAACTGTTCCGCATTTGTCATTGAGAGCATATGTCGTAATTTAGATATATTTTTTAGATGGAAGAAGGCGGTTTTACAGATACTAGAAACATGACTTTCAAATGAAAGATTGGTATCAAAGAGCACACCCAGGCTCCTAACTGAGGACGAAGGTTTAATGGAGCACCCGTCAAGTGTTAGAGAGTATTCAAGGTTTTTTCGTGAGGAAGTTTTTGGTCCAAAGATTAGGAAATCAGTTTTTTCTGAATTTAATAATAAGAAATTTCTTGTCATCCAGTTTTTAATGTCAGCTATGCATTCTGTTAGTTTTGTGAATTTGTAGGTTTCGTCAGGGCGCGAGGAAATATAGAGCTGAGTATCGTCAGCGTAGCAGTGAAAACTAACACCATGCTTCCTAATTATCTCTCCTAAGGGCAGCATGTACAGAGTGAAAAGCAACGGTCCTAATACTGAGCCTTGTGGTACCCCATATTTAACCTGTGATCGATACGACATCTCTTCATTAACTACCACAGACTGATAACGGTCAGATAAGTATGATTTGAACCATGCCAAAGCAATTCCACTAATGCCAATATAGTTTTCAAGTCTTTTTAAAAGAATGTTATGATTGATAGTGTCAAAAGCAGCACTGAGATCTAATAACACTAATAGAGAAATACAGCCACGATCGGATGATAGGAGTAGATCGTTTGTAACTCTAACGAGAGCAGTCTCAGTACTATGGTATGGTCTAAATCCTGACTGGAAATCCTCACAGATTCCATTTCTTTCTAAAAAGGAACACAGTTGTGTTGAAACTGCCTTTTCTAGTATCTTTGACAGAAAAGGTAGATTCGAGATTGGCCTGTAATTTACTATATCTCTCGGATCTAGTTGAGGTTTTTTAATAAGAGGTTTGATAATAGCCTGCTTAAAGGTTTTTGGCACGTGTCCTAGTGTTAAAGATGAATTAATTATATCAAGAAGTGGACCTCCGACCTCTGGAAGCATTTCTTTCAGTAGTTTAGTCGGCATTGGGTCTAACATACATGTCGTTGATTTTGATGATTTGATAAGTTTAGATAATTCTTCCTCTCCTATAGCGGCGAATGATTCTAGTTTTACCTCAGGGACACTACAGTGCACTGTCTGAAGAGAAACTGTAGACGGTTGCATGTTTATAATTTTCTCTCTAATATTATCAATCTTGCAAGTAAAGAAGTTCATAAAGTCATTACTGCTGTGCTCTATGGAAACGTCAGCAGTTGAATCTCTGTTTCTAGTTAATTTAGCCACTGTGTCAAATAAATACCTAGGATTATGTTTGTTTTCTATTAAGAGATTTGAAAAATAAGTAGATCTAGCATTTCTTATGGCTGTTCTGTACTCAATCATTTTTTCTTTCCACGAAAGGCGAAAAACTTCTAGTTTTGTTTTCTTCCAACTACGTTCAGCTTTTCTAACAGCTCGTTTTAGAGCCCGAGTGTGCTCATCATACCACGGCGTTGGATTAGTTTCCTTAATCTTCTTTAGACGTAAAGGAGCGACCGCATCTAATGTGCTGGAAAAGAGAGAGCCAATAGTTTCTGTTGCAGCATCGAGTTCTTCTATGTTGTCAGGTATACTAAGGCGATGAAACTGCTCGGGGAGATTATTTATAAAGCAATCTTTAGTGGCAGACGTGATTTTTCTACAATATTTATGGCTGGGTGGTGGTTTTGTAGCCTTGGCTAATTGTATTATACACGAGACTAAATAATGATCTGATATATCATCGCTCTGCTGTAGAATTTCAACAGCATCAATATCTATTCCATGCGACAGTATTAGATCTAGGGTATGATTACGACAATGAGTGGGTCCTGACACGTGTTGTTTAACTCCAATAGAGTTTAAAATATCTGCAAATGCCAATCCAAATGCGTCTTTATTATTATCTACATGGATATTAAAATCACCAACAACAAGGACTTTATCCGCAGCCAGTACTAACTCTGATAGAAACTCAGCAAATTCTTTGATAAAGTCAGTATGGTGCCCTGGTGGCCTGTATACAGTAGCCAGCACAAATGTCAACTTACATAATGTTACATAAAGCACCATCACTTCAAAGGAATTATATTTGAAATTCTTTTGAATGATTCTGAATATATTACTATAAATTACAGCAACACCTCCCCCTTTGCCTTTCTGTCGAGGATTGTGTCGATAATCATAACCTTGAGGACTAGATTCATTTAAAGTAATGTAATCGTCTGGTTTTAGCCAGGTTTCTGTCAAACACAGCAAGTCTAGTTTATTGTCTGTGATAATTTCATTTACAATAAGTGCTTTTGAAGAAATAGATCTAATATTCAGTAACCCAAGCTTTATCATTTGTTTATCTGATTTATCTGTGATTTTCATTTTTTGAACATCAATTAAATTTTTACCCTTAAAAGGTTTTGGAAGTTTTTTGTATTTACTAGTTCGAGGTACAGACACAGTCTCTATGTCAACCAACACTCAAAAAAGTGAACTTTCACTCAAACCTCCCTTGTTCATATTACTTAAAAAACTACATACAACTACATGAATGTAATTTAACTGCGTTGTTTCTACTAAAATTGAGTATTGTCAGCTTTACTTAGTAAGTGTTTGTTTAGTCAACTTAACATTGCTGTGTGAAACGCACACATTATTGTTGACATAACTAACTGTGCAGTGGATCCGTAGTTCCCAGCATGCTTTGCAAGGGGCTGCATTAGGAGATTAAATTTAGGGATTTAAGTGTTATTTTACGTGTTTTTCAGTAAAGGGAAAGATGTTGTTAGTTTATGTTAGTGTTTAATGTTCAGTTATGTTGGATATTTAGAGTAGTTTCTGTAATGTTTTTGAATTTTGTGGTTACCACTATGCAGAAGAGTGTCGCCTGTGTTCAGGCTGTGCGCACTCATATACGCATGTTTATAGGATGAAATTCCTGCTCTCAATTCAATTGAGTTTGTTCAATTAGTTATTTTTTGAGTGCATTCTGGGGTGAGGGGCTGCATTCTGATATGTTGCATACTTTCTATTAAAAAATATATATATTCAAAAAAAAAAGTGTTCACCTTACGTAATCAACATAACATTATTAAGTAAACTGCACATATAAATATTATGTAACAGTGACATTCAAATTATTTGTATTTACTCAAAGAAATTTTGTCAGCTTTATTTGAATTTCTTTTGTTCATTCAACTAAATAGTTTTTTTGTACAAATTACTCAATATTGTTGCGTGGAACCACTTGACACTTATTTTTTAAGTAAATCCAACAATTCATTTTTTTGAGTGAAGATGTTTATGTCTTTCTTTCTTCAGTCGAAAAGAAATTAAGGTTTTTGAGGAAAACATTCCAGGATTTTTCTCCATATAATGGACGTCAATGGCTACCAATGGGTTGAAGGTCCAAATTGCAGTTTAAATGCAGCTTCAAAAGACAAGTCATATCTAGCAAAACTTTCGGTCATTTTCTAAAAATAAAAATAAAATTGATATACTTTTTAAACACAAATTCTCGTCTTGCTGTAGTTCTGCGATGCAATCATCACATTGGAAAGGTCACATGTGACGTAGGCGGAAATACTGAGAAAGTGTTTACAAAGTGAACGTGCAAAGAAAAAGTCAAACGCCCTTTACATAAAAAAGTAAAACAATGATTTTGAAGATGAAGTTTTTCTTCCTACTGCGGTACTTCCGCCTACGTCACGAGTGACCTTTCCAACGTGACTACGTGATGCGTAGCGCATCCAGAGCAGTGCAAGACATGCATTTGTGGTTAAAAAGTATATACTTTTTTTTTTTTTTTTTTAGAAAATTTCAGATCGTTTCGCAAGACCCTAGACAAGACCTTTGTTTCTTGTCTGGGATCATGTAGAACGCTTTGAAGCTGCATTGAAACTGCAATTTGGACCTTTAACCTGTTGTACCCCACTGAAGTCCACTATATGGAGAAAAATCCTGGAATGTTTTCCTCAAAAACCCTAACTTCATTTTGACTGAAGAAAGAAACACATAAACATCTTGGATGACATGGGGGTGAGTAAATTATCAGGACATTTTAATTTTGGAGTAAACTAATCATTTAAACCCCCTGAGGAAAAAATTACAGCATTAAATCCCAATCTGGTTCAGACTGGGTTGGTCTAGCTGCTGGACCAACATGGTTTTGTTCTGATAAACAGGAAAAACTCAAGGGGGTCTAACAAACCTCCAGTGCTATTCATTTGCATTCCCCTTTTTTTTATTCTGAATGATCTTGCTCTCTTTCAGGTCTGACTCTTTTAGTGCCGTATTTGTTGACCAGAAGAAACCGCTGGAAAAAGAGCAAAATCAGAGTGTTTATCTTAGGAGACAAGGAGACCATTAAGGAAGACCGTAAAGAGTCAGAGTCAATGATCATCATTTTTGTAACTAGATAGCTTTGATATGCAGACAAGTCAATGTCTTTCTCATTTCAGCATGAAGATGCTGTTAAAGAGATTCCGGCTGGAGATCGAGGACATCGTTGTGATAACAGATGTGGATAAAGCTCCTCTAGCTAAAAAGTGAGAAACTTGTGCAAAAAAACATGCATACACAAACATGCAGGTTGATAGTAACTGTCGTGGTTTGCTAACTCCCTGCTCCTGTAGTTTGCAGCAGTACAAGGAAACCATCTCCTCCTTCATACTGAGTGAAGAACAGGCTGGAGGAGACATACAGGAGCTCAAGAGACTTAATCCATGGAAAGTTTCCGTCAAAGACCTGGAGGCCATAAAACCCAAGGTGTGTGTGTGTTTGACGGTGTGTGTGGCATTTTGAACACAAGTATGATCCCAGCTAACAAAAATATATTTTTGCCTAAAAGACATTTTGCTTGAATGTTCAATTTTTTTTTTATATTTTAAACATTTATTTTTCTTGGTTATACGAATGATAAGGGAACATTCCATTTTATCATGCTTCAAACATTGTGAAGGTTACTTTTGGATGTTCTCTGAATTTTCTGAAACAAGTAGTAACATTTAAAAATAGACAAATAATGTGTCAGATAAAAACATTCTGTGAATGATGTATAAATAATGTTTTAGTGCTAATCTTTTGAGAACTTTATTAAAGACCAGACAACTTTGAACAAGCATTTTTATTATTGTTACTGGAAGAACGTTAGCCAAACGTTCGAGAACCTTGCCAGAACATTAGCCAGAGATCTTTTATTTTCAGGTGGAGAGGACGGTGAGACTTAACGAGATCATCAAGAAGAACTCCATCCACGCTGCTTTAGTTGTAATGTGAGTATAGACTTCAAATTAAATTAACAATAAAATAAACACTAAAATAAAATTATATAGTCATAATTTAAAAGAAAAAACTAAAACTAAAATGACAAAAATGACAAAATTACTAAAACTTAAACTAAAAGTCTTACTGTACAAAAAGGTCTCATTTGCTAATGCATTAGTTAACAAACTAACATTTACGTTTCTGTTTTTATTTTATTAACAAGTATTTATTAATCCTTGTTAATGTTGGTTAATAAAAATACAATTGTTCATTGTTGGTTCATGTCATTTCACAGTGAATTAACTAATGTTAACATAAAAAAAAAATTAAAAAGCCTAGCTAGCAAGTTTGGAGTAGTTTTAAAAGCTTGAAGTTTGAAACAGTTTAAGTTTTAGTTTAGTAGTTTAAAAGCTAGATAGTGAGTGAGTGAGTGAGTGAGTGTAGATGTGTAGATAGATAGAAAGTTAGGTAGTTAGATAATAAGTTAGATAGATAGTTAGTAAGTTAGATAGTTATATAATTAGATATTAGTTAGTTAGTTAGTTAGTTAGATAGTTTATGAGTTTGAATGAGTTTAAATGGCTTATTAAGTACATAGAATGGTAGCTTGAGTCCACCAGGCTTCAGTTTGTTCAGATTTTCAATGTAAGTCTATGGGAGTTTTTCCAAGTTTTGATCAGCATTTTTAGAAAAACCGTAAGTCGGATTAGTTTGAAAAGATATAGCAACCTGAGTCAGAACAGTCTGAAGGTCTGAGGCGAATTTGGTGGTGTTCATAGTGTTCAAATTTTTGGTTTAGAAGAATAATAATAATATGTTTATGTGGCAGATCAGTAAGTTGGCTTTTTCAAGCCAACTAAACTATAATAGTATGTCAATGATACTAAAATAACACTGGTATAGATAGAATAGTTAACCCATCCCATTTTCCCTGTTCAGGCAATAAGCAACCTACAAATGAGTGACATCACAAGCAATTTATCACATTTTACATATTTTTTAAAGCAAAATTGGTAGCCTGGATGCCAGCCGAACTTAGAACCGCCCACAACATTTTGAGGTCGGGGAGTTCGGTCTGGACCATGGACTCGATCCGTAGAGGAGTAATTATGCCCGAACAGAAACTGTTCGGACCAATCACATTTGTCAGGGCGATGATTGACAGATTGTCACCAGAAACGTAATCAGTTACGTCATCAAAGAGCGATTGGGTTGAATTAGTTTACAACAATGATGGCTGTTGTTGAAGAACTGAGATATGTAGATTCCGCCATCGCGTCCGTTATAGAAGATATCGACAGCGCATTAATTGGCAAGTACTCCGTGTATACTTATTCTTTTTACAACACCGGCAAAGATTGTTTACGCTCATCTTCTACTAGTTCCAGCATGTGTGCAGTTGAGTTCTGTTGACAACTATGCGTCGCTCAACATACATCACTTACTCTGTAGCTCTGATTGGTTGTAGGTCTATCCGATTCGGTCTTTGTCAGACACGTGATTTTGTTGTGTGTGACGTCACCGCGGCGCCATATTTGTGGTATCCCTGCTGACTGTGAGAATGAAAGAGATTACGCGAGTTGAGATAACAAGCAAATAACTCGCAAAAATGAAGAAGCACAAGAAAAAAGTTAAAATGTCATATCGCGATAAACTCACCAAAGATGCCAGAAACCGTTATTTGGAGAAATTTTCATCCATTCATAACATAGATCAGTACGAACTGACTGCAGTAAGTTGGACTACTGCTGACCCCGCATTGCTACCTAAATCATCATACTTAAATATTGTAAACTATCTTGTTTATGGTATAAACGCATATACTAGTGAACAATTTAAAAACTATAAATATCTCGAAACCCACAACATTTCACTAATGGCTGGGTGCAGGATTTATTTATATTCTGAAGGAAGGACTGCGATAACACAGTAGTAAACGATAATGATGATGATGTCGTGTTAACTGTATATCATAAGTGCCTGATTAAGGATGGTTTAGTGTTGTCATCAGGAAGAATTTTGAACTAATACTACCCCTTTTTTCATGCATTTTTTTCTTTATTGCATTAAGTACATAAACCAATGTATAACACGTTAAACATTGTTCCAATAAACAAGGCATCATCAGAGATGTATGTAGAATTTAATAGTGTATTTTATTATAGTACATTCTGATATAGTATACCTTTTAGAGCCAAAATAATTTGTAAATTGTCCTCCATCTACCTCTGTGCTGTCTGGGTCAATGACATTATGGGTCTTTTTTTTTCTTTTTCAAAAGGCCTTCATAATAATAAAAACAAAGATATGTCGTGCAAGTTAAATATCTGGTTTACAGATTGTGTATATTAGTAATTATCCTGTTAATACTATAAGTGCATATACCCGTGAACTCATAAAATAAATCTACAAATCAGCATGAAAAATTTAATTATATATGCTTTATTGTTCATGCAAGACTGGATAAAGCATAAGTACATTTTTACACTACAATTCTACAAAAGATTCAAACATGCGCTGATTGGATGGTTTCTCTGTGAAAATCTCAAAACAGTCAATATTCTCTGCTACTCTGTATTTAAACAAAGGAGACATATTTCTGTGCAAATCATCTGTCTGCCCATACAGCTGAAGGCTTCAGGTTTGCATATAGAAATGACACATATGAAACAACAGTTTCATTGAATGTTCTGTATACTGTCTCAGGGGAAACATGAGAAGTGTTGTGCAGGCAGATCAAATCTGAGGTACATTAAGGTTCACAGAAGCATTTGAAATTTGTATTTGTTGCGTCTGGAATCAGAGGCACCAAAAAAAAAAAAATTGTAATAACGCCATAAAGGTTCCCAGGTTTGGCAGACCTGTATAGTACATTAACATCATCATCTCCAAAACAAACATCAGACATCCTGTACATATCAAGTCGGTTTACTTCTGCACATGCAGATCACCATCTCCTCCAGCCTCCTGCATCTTCTCAGTGTGAAGATGATCACTTTCTCCAGCCTGATGGACCATAGTGTTAGCTGACTGACTTCGGTAAAGTTGGTTTTATATTCGCACATTCGGACATCCGTATTCAATAGCCTTGTTAATCACACTACATTGGACATTCACAAGTAAATATGCCATTAAACAATACTTGCCTATTTTGATCGACTGTGAAAAATGTTGTAAGTTGACAATATCATGTCGCTGCTTAAAATTCGCAAACGTTAATTTATTGCATATTTATTGGAAAGTCTGAATTTATCAGAAGTCTGAATGTGCGAATATAAAACCAACTTTACCCAAGTAGCTGACTGCATTGTTTTTCCTTACTTAGTGTATGTGTGTGCGCATCTCAATCAGCTCTGAGCTCTCCTGATCAGTGCCCTAACTACTGAACTTGGGGAACTGATTGAGACACAGCCTGTGTTTAATGCTGATGTGGCCTTAATGTAGGGAGGGATGGTGTCCAGTTGGGTCAGTCTCCATAATCTTTAAGCAGGCTGATCTGCAATGAAATCAGAAGGTTTTTAGCTACATAACATAAGACCACAGCTGTAAAAAGTAGTCAGAAAATTAGAATCAGCATATGGATACAGAGCAAAAATGTTGTACCTTAAGTATATAAAATAAAAATGCCTTAGCAAAATTAAGAATAATAAAAAAAAATGTAGACATATTCAAGGGATTCAGTTTAAATTGACTATTGTTTCATAGCACATACAATCCAAAACAATGCGTTGCTATACCGTTTGCTACGTTAGAAAACAGAAATCTCTAACTCACCTTTGTGAAAATGCACGTTAGAGAGCAAGCATACGTGAATGGAAATATCTTGATGAAAGTGATGTTTTGCGTCTCACCGCGGCAACCCATGCGATCCGGTGCCTCTGTTACTGCCTCTACATACTCTCCGTACAAGCCTTTTTTCAAGTAGGAAACCGACTAAATCTAATCTTGTAGTAAAGTTTTTGACATTTTCTATCGTGGGACATATTATTGCAGCTTTTCACACAACAAAAGTGTGCCATTTTTACAATGAAAAGAAGCCAATGAAGAAACAACTCTGCACTGATACAGATATTGTTTGGATTAGGGCTGTCAACTTTAGTCGTTTAGTCGACTAATCGGTCGATGCCGTTTTTTTTTTTTTTTTTACCAATAAAGAAATTTTCATTGATTTACTCCTTGATATTTATTCCTTTTATTAGCAGTTATATATTACTGTATTCTAAATATAATTAGCCTATGTTTTATACCAAACTTTAAATGCTTTAATTTAGGCTATTTTATAACGGCGCCGTAGTTAAGCGCACCACGTGAACACTCGGGAACCGCACCTGTGGCTGGCTGCACTGCTGCTTCGCGCTCAGTAAGGAATATAGGTAGTTCATCCAGTTAGAACGCTACTTGTTTTGGGCTTTAGTCGAAAAAATGTCCAAGAAATGTAAATCTTTTGTTTGGCTGCATTTTACAAAAAAAGACGACAAGACTGTGGAGTGCAAGCTATGCAGCCTAAAGCTAACTTACCATAGCTCAACGACCAATATGACCGATCACCTAAAAGCGGTAAGCGAGATATAAATGTGTCAGACAGCTTTGCTATGTCTAATGTCGAAAAGTTTATATATTTTATTGGTTATGTATAGGCGCATCCACAGGCCATGCCACAGGCGTTTGTTTGTGTTTGTTTTAAAACGCCTAGATCGTTTGGACAAAAGTTAACCCATAGCTTTGAAAGTAAAGAAGAACAGCCTGTATAATCGAGAGCTTTTGTTAGGATTTTTCATTATTTGGCAGTTTTAGCAGTTATATTTTTTGTAGCGTGTGGTGTGGTCAGGTGCGCGATTGTGACGGTCACTAGACCTAGGACAGAACTCCTCACTTTGCAGTTTAAAAAATAACCTAATTTCCAAAGAATTGTATTATTATTATAGTTTTATGTATTATTGATGTTTTTCGTTGTTGTTTTATAAATGCTCTATTATAATTGTTTAATAAATGTTCAATCAAAAAAGACATCGCGTCTGTTTTTTTTTTTTTTTTAGTCGACTGATCGTTGCGCAGGACAGGACTTTGGTCGACTAAGCATTTCTTTGGTTGACTACAGCCCTAGTTTGGATACCTCACAAATGGCGGCGACACCCATAATGCACTTCGGTTTTCACGAGTGTGACGTCTATGGAGTCAAATTAATGCCTTAAAGTTTTGCACAAAAATAAAGTTTTGCAAAACACAAAAAAGAATTGAGCAATAAAAAAATGTTTTGCAAACAAAAATAAAGAATTGCAAAGGAAAAATAAAGTATTGAGCGGAAAAAATAAGTTTTGCAAACAAAAATAATAAATTGCAAAATAAAATAAACTAGTGCAAAAATAAAAATATAATCAATTACAAAAATCAATGACAGCTGTAATCCTATTTTATCTTTGCCACATATTTTTCATGCTCAAACCTACTAAATCATTTGCAACGCTCATTTTATTCTGCGTTTCAGTCAAGCGTGCGCTCACGATACTGGTTTTCTTTTGCGCTGCAGTTTTCTGTGCGGTTCTCTTTATGGCACTGGTTTGACGTGGGGGTGGAGTCAAGAAACGGGGGCACGCCCCCGCGAAATGCATTGGAGGGGAACGTAATCGGCGACAGGTGAAATAATTCCTTGACATGGTGAAAAATAATGAATGGTTTGTTTTTGTTGGTTTGTTTAGCATATGTTGTCGCCGATTATGACCCCCTCCAATGCATTTCTTATAGTAATATGACCCGTTTCGCTCTGTCTCACTGCCTGTATCCACTTTTGTGTCCTTAAACATTCGTTTTTTTGGGGTCGACAGCTTATAAAAACTTATTTCTGGGTTTTTTAGCTTGTTAGCTGTACACCTTGTCACACAACACCTTTTAGGCATTGTTCTGTTTTTTGTAATGTGTCAGAAAAGACAAGAAGGCAGCCTGGAGACGGTTGGATTGTTTTTCCCCCCGTGGGCGTGGTTTTCAGATTATAATAAATGCGCTCTGTCTCTATGCTTGCCTGCGTCTCAATGTGCATACTATCCATCCTAAATAGTATATGACACTAGTACTATTCAATACTATTTAGGGCGGATAGGGTGGGGATAGTATGCACATTGGGATGCAGGACTTGATCTGTTCTGTTCCGATCTGCGTCTCCTGCCGATGACGTGTTTCGCGGAGGCGTGCCCCCGTTTCTTGACTCCACCCCCACGTCAAACCAGTGCCATAAAGAGAACCGCACAGAAAAGTGCAGCGCAAAAGAAAACCAGTATCGTGAGCGCACGCTTGACTGAAACGCAGAATAAAATGAGCGTTGCAAATGATTTAGTAGGTTTGAGCATGAAAAATATGTGGCAAAGATAAAATAGGATTACAGCTGTCATTGATTTTTGTAATTGATTATATTTTTATTTTTGCACTACATTATTTTATTTTGCAATTTATTATTTTTGTTTGCAAAACTTATTTTTTTCTGCTCAATACTTTATTTTTCCTTTGCAATTCTTTATTTTTGTTTGCAAAACATTTTTTTATTGCTCAATTCTTTTTTTTGTTTTGCAAAACTTTATTTTTGTGCAAAACTTTAAGGCATTAATTTGACTCCATAGACGTCACCTGACAAAGACCGATTGAGGTCTTTCCTGGATCGGTTGAAATACATCCCCATAATCAAAGCCCAATGGAGCAGTATCAGACTCATATTCGAACTAGAATTGAGTATGACCACGTCAGGCTACAAAATTGGCTGTTGCTTCTTAACTCTCTTAACCAAAAAGAGTACTTTGGTCAACAGAAAAGGTGTCTGACCATCTTTGCCAGCTAATTTGTGCTTGTTGACCAGCTAAACTGAAACATAATCAACAATAAGTAACAAAGAAAAGAAAAATATCATTTTATATTGTTTTTAACAACTTCATAAGCACAGGTTGTATTGTCTGAACTAATTCAAAGCATTTAAGGAAGTGTTTGACTGGTTGTGTATGTGTTTATTGTCTCTTAATCAATAATGTGTGTGTTTCAGTTCTCTTCCAGTCCCTGATGTCAACTG
Source organism: Chanodichthys erythropterus (assembly GCF_024489055.1). Classification (NCBI taxonomy): domain Eukaryota; kingdom Metazoa; phylum Chordata; class Actinopteri; order Cypriniformes; family Xenocyprididae; genus Chanodichthys; species Chanodichthys erythropterus. The sequence continues at coordinate 39,943,414 of NC_090231.1, forward strand.
TCCCAGTTCTCTCTATATGGCCTGGCTGGAAGCGCTGAGCTACGGCATCCACTGCCCCGTCTTGCTCATACGAGGAAACCAAGAGAACGTCATGACTTTCTACTGCCAGTAAAACACTCGCATTACTAAATTGACTCACATTTATTACTGCGTGTGAAGCTGCTGTCAGTTTCAGTGGTGTGTAGATGTTAAACGTGCTGCTGTGAATCAGAGCTTTTGAACTGAAATGAGCTGCTTAATCCTCTTGTACAATGATTGTATTACTGTGGATGTATATATCACATGTCTGTATAATATTATGGATGTCAGGTCAAACAGTCGGCTAGAAAGAATATACTAGAAATACTGTAAAAATACAGTGCAGTTATGCTGGAGGAGGGAAGCAATAACACTTTTTTTTCAGCGTAGAAATTTCATGCAATTTAAACAAGACAAAATTATTATATTATAAAATATGTTTATTTGTTCTTGCTTCATAAAATTACATTTCATAGACCAAAACATAATGAATATTTCAGAAAATGTTACATTTTGACTGAATATAAATACTAGATTATTATGAATTATTATGAAAGTATTTTCTTGATCTGCTTTTCAATGTGAAAAATACAATTTAGCACGATGGATATTGATTGTCTCATTACACCAAGTAGAAAAAAAAAAAATGTTATAAAAGCTGTTCAATCACATGGAAATTTTAAGTATCACAACTTACAGAATATATTATAGCTGAAATAAACATAAACATTGCATGGAGTGTTTGTGTGTTTCTGGGTCTTGGCCTCCTTTCAAAGCTCAAAAATGATAATTAATAATTGAAGTCATAATATTTCTCACTAACATAATTAAAATGACAAAATATTTAAATTACACTTTCACTCTAGCAACTTCAGCCCTTCACCATATAAGACCTTGAGACATGAGTTCACAGTAAAAAGAAAAAATAGAAATAATACATATAATGAGCTCAAAGCAAGATGATAAATCTGCACAAAGAATAAGGCAAAAAAAAAAACACATTTGATATACTGAAGAGTTAATATATTACGCAGGTAAATTTACAGTGGCCTCAAATATATTTAGATTCATACAATGCCAAAGTCATTGGTTCAGTTCTCAGGGAATGCATGAACTCATATAATATATTTAACATGCACACATTTTAAAGTGTGATAAGTATTTGAAGCCACTGTAGCTTATTTTAAATATTTTTTTACAGCAAAATCCATGAACTGGACATTGTCAAGTGAGTCAACACCATGAAAAGGGTCAAAATAGGATGAATAGGGTCAAAAATAATAGATATCACCATATTTCTCCAGTTGATTGATTGATTACATTAAGAATTGCAAAAATTTTTTGTATTATACATTTTCTGAAATGTTATGTTTAAATATGCATATGAGGCAATATGTACTTATATATGCTCTAATTTGCATATATTTCAAGAACATAAATCTGAACAATGGATAAAGCCAGGTTCGAAATTCTTGTTTGATTTTGTTAACATATTACAGTTAAAGGGTTTTATAGAAGGGATTTCATTTTAATCACTCCATAAATCAGAAAATACTCTCAACAGACAGACAAAAATAATTTGCATGTTTGTAGAAATAAAATGTTATTTAAAATGAAATGAATGATATATGAACAAACCCTTCTGTAAAAACCTTTAGAATACAGATAAGAATAAAGCTGTAAATTTTGATATATGTAAGTGCTGCTGAAGTGGAGAAAAAAACTTTTTTTTAAGAAAACAGCTTTAAAAGATATGTATTGTAAATGAAATCTACAGATGTAAATAGACAACATACAATAAAATAAACACTTAAAAGTGTATTTTGGATGTATTTTTTCCCTACCAGTCTGAAATAAGACAACTAGCCAAAAATCTCAAAATTGACCAGTGTATGAGAAAAAATATTGTTTTGCCTTAAAGAGCCAGCATAAGTGAGTAAATCACGTGAGCAGTTTATTGGCAGTAGAAGGTCAAGACGTTCTGCTGGTTTCCTCGTATGAGCAGGACGGGACAGTGTAGACCGCAGCTAAGCGTGTCCAACCAGGCCATATAGAGACAACTGGGACAGTCCGCCTGCGGTACAGGGAGAGACCTGAAACACACAGGTTTATTAATAATTAACAGGTGTGTTTACCCTCCAATTATGATTCTTAACATTTCAGATGTAAATGATTTATAAGGCTCCAATATTATCAGATTGTACTTTCTTTGTGTATGAATCACATATTGACCAGCAGCCAGTAATGGTTAATGGTCCTACAGTCAATACTCACACTAGAACCAGTGCGGCATGCTTCGAATTTCTCCGTATGATCTCGTTCAGACGTACTTTTCTCTCCGACTATCAGAAGAGGATGGAAAAATTGAGCAGCCAAGTGGGATTTATGATTGTAGCATGACATTGAGGTCAAACACACACACACACACACACACCTTGAGTCTCAGGGCGTCCATCTCTTTGTCCGTGATTTTCCACGGACACTCTGTTCTCTGCTGTTGCGCTGTCCTTTCATCCAGCTGTGCCTCATTCAGCCTGAAGGGGGCGACTTTTTCCTCAAAGACCCTTGTACTAATGACAATAAAGAAGTTCTGTTACTGTGATTGGGTGTTAAAATTCACTTTAATCCAATTTCACTCTTATTTCACACAACCCCGTTTGGAGTAAACCTACTTTTTGGGAAGTGATGGCCGTTCGCTGTCTGTCATTACGATGACATCATGAACGTCCAGTCGGAAACGCTGGAGCAAAGTCATCATTCTGAGCAAAATAAGACATTTTTTAAAATAAATTAGTTATTATTGAAGAGAAAAAAAAATACAGGATAGAGTTACTGACAGCTTTTAAATACATTCAATATACAACAGACTTAAGATAGAAAACACTTGTCGCATATAAATTTATGCTTTGAATTTGTGTAGTTTAATGAAATTGTTGACGAATTCCAGTAATGCTGATTCTAATGATTCCAATGATTCTCCTAATTGTGATGTTTCTAATAACAGATGATTCGAAGATTCTAACGAGTCTGAATTTGATGATTTGAGTCTCATATTAATGACTCTGATGCAAGATTCTCTATCAAACTGGTGATGATTCAAATGGTTCAGATGATTCTGATGATTAATGATTCACGAGTCTCACTCTTTGCGGTCGTTTTCCATGGTTTGCTGTTCTCCAATGATGAACACTCTGACTTTGCATCGTCTCCAGCATTTCCTTCTGGTCAACAGGTATGGCACTAACAAAGTCAAACCTGAGACAGAGAGCGAGGATCATATTACCTAATTGTTTAGAGTTAACTGAAGGGTTTTCAAAGCCAAATTATGACAACTGAAGCCTAGTAATGATTACAGTCCGTATCTCACCTCCATCGTCAGAGATCCAGTACACATCGATGGTCTTCTTCCCTTGTTTGTTCTGGAACACAGTTTTGATCTGATCGCTCGCCGTGTTCTTTGTGTTGTCGACGTCTACGAGGGCAGAATCAAAGAAGTGAGATAAGGATTGAAGAACAAAGAGAAGACGCATCGATCGGTTTGAGTTGATTCACCTGAATCGGCGTCTGAATTCTGCTGATCAGACTCGATGGCCTCATCTATCTCAAAGGCCTGATTGACTGTGAGATAAACAGGACAGAATTACTGCAATAATCCACATGTACAAAACCAACACACACACTGATGAACAGGACATACCCTCAGTCTGTAACTCGTCTCGGACGTCCAGTCCATCCATCATGCGCAGAACACACACGCCGTGGTTGGAGTCGAAAGAATCACTGAGACCAAAGAAAAATACTTCATTTCTGCTTCCGGCAGAGTGAATCTCACAAATACATGTCCAGGTCACATTTCAGGTCACAGTATTTTACATAAAGTAAATGAAGCCTTTTTGGGACCATTAACAGAATTATGCACATTTTCCCTCCAAATTGTAAATAAAGATTCTCTTTAGAAAAGGATAATTTTACAGTGTTTTATATTATTATTATTAGATATCAGCATAAATTAAAGTAATAGAACAAAAACTTCCATGGTGTATTAACATTGTACTATATATATATATACATACAGTAAAAATGGTTCCAATAATTTGGATGACTCTCCTGATTCTGATGTTTCTAATAACAAATTTTCACATTTTCCCTCCAAATTGTAATTTTGCTTATTCTCAATGGAGATTATGTTTAGAAAAGCTTATATTACTTTAATTTATGCTGATTTTAATTCAAAACAAAGTAGTATAACAAAAAGTTTGATGGTGTAACAATTTACAATATATTTTTTTTTTCTGTTACAATAAAGAGAATTATATATTCTTTCGCATTTCTGGCCATGCGTTTGTCAATTTTCAATATGCAAGCTGACTTACAATCACTCTTTACTTTTAAAAATTATGCTATGAATTGTAATAGATGTGAAACGTAAATTGTTAACATAAATGTTCACATTTTTCCGCCAAATCGTATTTTCATTCACAGTGGAGATTGTATTTAGAAAAGGCTACTTTACATTGTGTATTTTTAATTAAAATCTGCATAAATTAAAGTAGTATAGTAGTATAACAAAAAATCTATTTTATTTTAATTAAAATAAATAATTTATAATTCTTTTTGCATTACAGTAAAGATTTTTTGCATTGCTTAACACGTGATTAATTGTGATTAACAAATATAGTTTGATATTTCTTTCTGGACAGATCTTAGGGATTGTGAGGTAGTTTTTACTCACTATATAGTGTTGATGTAGTCCTCTATGTCTTGACCGCTGCTCTCCTGCCAGTTCATTTTGAATCCCACCACTAGTATATTCGGTTTCAACTTTCCCAAACCAGAGGCCTTAAGAGGGGAAAAATTATCACATTTTCTACGTTAAAATTAAACACACCATAAACTCACTAGGGGAAAAAAACACCATAAACAGCAAAGACTGGGCTTTATGCATGAAATACAAGCAGTCATTATGTGCAATGAACAAAACCACTTTTACATACAGTAATTGTTTCGCTGTATAATTAATGTAAAAACAGATTTGCACAGTGATCCGTTCTGCTCATGTTTCATGCACAAGGCTCACTGAATCAGAAGCATTGTGGCATTTGTAACCTGTAGAAGGTGCCGGGCTCCGTCTCTCAGACTGGATGCTTTGAAGGACGTGTAGAAGGAACGAACCTTCCTCTGATTGAGCCACTTTATCATGTCATTAGTGTTGCGCTGGGACACAACTGACTTCTCATCCTGAAGAGACAGATCCATAATATTAGTTTTTAGCTTGAATTAACTCATTTTGTTTTTAAATGCCAAAGAAAGAAAAAATAAAGCATTTCTACATGATACAGCTGGTTCTTACCATGAGAATGTCTCCACAAATCATCAAACTGACATTTTTGGTGAAAGAGCCCACAAAGTCCACCAGCGCTGGACGCAGAGTCGGAGGACCTGTCAGAACCAGACACTGAGGCCTGATCAGAAGAATCAAAGGAGTGAATATATGGGTAAACATTACAATAATTTGTCATAATTATGAAATAAAAGTAATGAGACAAAAGGTCATAATTATGACACACTAAGACATAACTATTATAAGTAAAAAAAAAAAAAAAAATGAAATTCAAAATCATGAGGTTATAAAGTTGAATATTTTTAATCTCATAATTGACTTTTTATCTCATAATTATTATTAGTAAGTCATCACTTTGGCTTCTTACCTCATATTTACAACGTTCTATCTCAAAAAATGTCTTTTTTCTCATAATTATGGCTTAGTAAGTCATCATTTTGGCTTCTTATCTCATAATTATGACTTTTTTATCTAAAAAAATGCTTTATCTCATAATTATGAGATTTTACCCATCAACCGGGATGAGAATTTGACTGTTGGTTATCATTATTAAATAGCCTTTAACATGTACTGATGAATCATTCACATTAAAACCAAAAACATGCATTAAGAATGGACTATGCATCTACAGACTCTCATTCACATCCTATTAACACCTCCTCTAGCATCTGACCTGTAGTTTTTGACGTGATCTTCAATTCCTGCCAGAGACACGGAGTAGGACAGAGCCATGTTGTAGGTACTGGCCTGGACAGACGATCCCCAGTTCACCTCTTGAATGACACAAAATATTATCATTGTCAGTAAAAGCACACCGTTTCAATGCAACGTTTACTCTGACGGGTCAACATGGTTCTGCTCACCAGGTTTCTTGTAGGTCACATAGCCGAATAAGAAGATGATTAAACCAAAAGCGATGAGCGCGGCCCACCAGGTGAGCAAGAACATCAGCACAACAGAAATAACGGCCCCGAATAAACCCGTCCAGGGGCTGTAATACCGAAACGATGGCCTCCATCCTGTGGTGAGCAGCAGAAATGTCCAGAAATCGCAGAGGGTGGGAAAAAAAGCATATTAATATTTATATCTGGACTGAACAAACTTTCAAAAGTAATGTAACTCAATGCAACTTTACATGATTATGACATACTCATCAAAATATGTGCAGAGCAGATAATCAGACTGATTTTCATTTGGTATTTTGAACTCACCAGGTGAATTGGTGATCGAAGCGTGAAAACAGCTGAAGTTGATCAGCGCGTAAGAGCAGAGGAAGAAGTTTGAGATCAGAGGAGCAATTACGTTCAGCTCAGCTACCGAGATGAGAGGGAAACATTAAATATTATTTATACAATAAAATATATACCATATTGTGCAGTATTATATGAATGTATATTTGAAACTGGTCACTTATTTAAATACTTTTTGTCTTCACTAATCTGTTTGAAATTATCTTGCAAATTTGAAAATTATGCCAGTTACCCAGAAAATGCATAAACAACAAATGTGCATATAAAACATACGTGTAAGTAGTATTATGTTCAAATAATGCAAGTTGAGATTAATATTATGCAGCTTTATCACATATTTTTGACTCACCAATCAGAATGAAACACATGGCGATGATGTAACACAGCAGATAAGCTCGCAGTGGCTCATTGTTTTTCCCATAACCCTTTCCAAAGAAGCCAATGTATGGGTAGATATTGTCCTTACAGAGACACTGTACCAAGAGGTGATGGAAAAAAGAGTGTTCTTTTCTTTGAATTTTACAGGCCATGTTCACTTTGATGATCTTATGAAGTTACACATTAGCTATTATCTGTGTAAGGTGTGGTATTTCACCTGGAAGACTTTGGGTGCGGAGACAAGGAACGCAAGGGCGGACGACAGAGTGGCTGCGAATATGCCCGCGTAGATCAATGGACCAAAGCCTGAGACTTGGATCAAAACCTGCGGATTTGAACAGAAAACCACATGAATGCAAAATAGTTCCATAGAGTTCATCTGTCAGACCAGTGGAGTGTTGGAAATAGTGATCCAGAACAGTATTGAACATTTTGACCAGCTAATCTCTACTTTAAAGGTGCCCTAGAATTAAATATTGAATTTATATTGGCATAGTTTAATAGTTCATTACATGGAAAAGACATACACTGAGTTTCAAACTCCATTGTTTCCTCCCTCTTATATAAATCTTATTTGTTTAAAAGACCTCCGAAGAACAGGCGAATCTCAACATAATACCGACTGTTACGTAACAGTCGGGGTGTACGCCCCAATATTTAAGGGCAAAGCAGAATCATCAGACTAGGTAAGCAAGCAAGGACAACAGTGAAAAATGGCAGCTGGAGCGATAATAACTGACATGATCCATGATAACATGATATTTTTAGTGATATTTGTAAATTGTCTTTCTAAATGTTTCGTTAGCATGATGCTAATGTACTGTTAAATGTGGTTAAAGTTACCATTGTTTCTTACTGTATTCACGGAGACAAGAACCGTCACTATTTTCATTTTTAAACACTTGCAGCCTGTGTAATTCATAAACACAACTTCATTCTTTATAAATCTCTCCAACAGTGTGTGATGTTAGCTTTAGCCACGCAGCATAGCCTCAAACTCATTCAGAATCAAATGTAATACATCCAAATAAATACTATACTCACATGATCCGATGTATGCAAGCAGCATGCATGACGAACATCTTGTAAAGATCCATTTTGAGGGTTATATTAGCTGTGTAAACTGTGTTTATGCTGTTCAAGGCAAACGCAAGCTCCGGGGGAGGGGGAGCACGAGAATTAAAGGGGCCGCAACCTATATATCGGTGCATAGTTAATGATGCCCCAAAATAGGCAGTTAAAAAAATGAATTAAAAAAAAATCTATGGGGTATTTTGAGCTGAAACTTCACAGACACATTCAGGGGACACCTTAGACTTATATTACATCTTTTAAAAAGAAGTTCTAGGGCACCTTTAAGGAAATTAATTCATTATTGTCAAGGCAAACCATAACCAAAATTGTCCCCTCAGATTTTGAGGGAAGTGAAATGCAAATGAATGAATGAATGAATGAATCAATCAATGGAAGAGTCTAGTAATCTAGTAACTGAATTAATAAACACAATAAATAAATAAATAAATAAATAAATACAAACATAAATTATTACTAGCTACAGTAACCTAATAAATTAATTAAAATAAATAAATGAATGATAATTAACTCTTGTAACCAAAGTAATAAATAAATACATTAAAATAAATACAAATAAATTATTATTAACTCCAGTAACCTAAATAATAAATGAATTAAAATAAATAATAATTAACTCTAGTAACCAAAGTAATTCAAAAATACATTAATAAATATAAATAATGAATAATGATAAATAATAAATAAATAAAACGATAATTAACTCTGTTAACCCAAGTAATAAATAAATAAATAAACGATAATTTACTCTAGTAATGAAAGTAATAAATAAATACATTTAAATAAAAAATAAATGCTAATTAACTCTAGTAACCTAACTTATAAATAAATGTAAATAAATAAATACATTTAAATAAACAAATACGTGATAATTAACTCTAGTAGCCTAAGTAATAAATACATGTATTTAAATAAATAAATGAACATTTACTCAAGTAATTAAAGTAAAATAAATACATTTGAATATATACATAAATAAATGATAATTAACTCTAGTAAGCCGAGTAATAAATAAATAAATGCATTTAAATAAATAAATAAATAAATAAGCATAATAAATAAATTCTGTCACTCCAAACTCTTTTTCCTGTTCTGTCCTGCTCCATACTATAGATATTCCTGGTGATCACTGGCTGTCCAGTTGAGTGCCATTTTGATTTATTTATATTAGATCAGGGTTCTCCAAACTCAGTCCTGGAGGGCCACTGTCCTGCAGAGTTTAGCTTCAATTTGCCTCAACACACCTGGCTGGAAGTTTCTAGTATGCCTAGTTTGAACTTGACTAGCTGGTTCAGGTGTGTTTAATTTGGGTTGGAGCTAAACTCTGCAGTACAGAGGACCTACAGGACCTAGATTGGAGACCCCTGTATTAGATCAACTAAAACCAATAGTACAACCCATTTTACATTCATACACCATCATAAATTTGTTAGAAGTGAAGCTGGTCACCTGGAAGTTGTTGGAGAGGCCGAAGGTACAGGAGCCGCTCTGCTCGCACTCAGTGAAGTTCCAGCCCAGGCTGCAGCTCAAACTGTCACACGCCTCAGTGAAGTTCAGCGGCAAACTGTCGTTCATGTTTCCGGAGGCGTCGCGCAGAACGCACGCTCCTGTGGGACAAACACAGACATCTGAACTTCTGCTCTAGAATAAAAACAGAAATTCTCATGCTGCCATTATTATCACTGCAAGCATATATGTCAATAAAAGCCTAAATTCAATCGGTTCATCATATGAAGCGATTGAGTCTCTTCAGATTTGGACTAAACCGCTCAATTCATATGGATTAGGTTTACAATCTCTTTATGAACTTTTTGAAGCATCAAAGTAAGATGAACGAAAGTCTTATGGGTTTGGACAGAATTTTCAATTTTGGGTGAACTAACTGTTTAAGGCCCATTCACACCAAGAACGATAACTGTTCTATTCTATTGCCCTACAATCCTTCACACTCTTTAAGATCACAAAACTCTGGACTTCTGGTTGTACCTAGGTTATCTAAGTCCACTAAAGGAGGGAGAGCGTTTTTTACATTTGACCCTGGAATAGCCTTCCTGATAATGTTCGGGGGTCAGACTCGCTCACCCAGTTTAAATCTAGATTAAAGACACATCTCTTTAGCCAAGCATTCACATAATGCATCTCGCACCAGATCAATTGCACATGACTATCTTTGCTTAATGTTATGAACAGCAGCTACGCTGATCATTCTCCATGGGCGTGCTGGTCTGAAAACAAGGTGTGTTCAGGCAAATTGTTGGCGCAATGCTATTTGTGCCATGCGCTCTGGACAATAAACTTAGATCATTAAAATAGGGCCCTTAAACTGTATTAATCAGAAATAAATTGACTTATTGAACATTGGTTCTGATACTCATTGCCTCTATTGGCATGTGAATTTAGTAAAATTATGTAATGAACTCAGTAAAAATTATGTTGAACGCTTGATTAAATACTCACCCACAGTCGAAGATATGGCTAAATAACTAATGGTTGTGCAGAATATAGCCATCAGTGTCCCTCTAGGGATGGCAATCTCAGGCTCCTGAAACATTCACCAACACATTATTTGATTAATACCATATTTTGTGACAAAACATAATGTTTATTTATTCATTTATGTATTTATGCTCCATGTGTAAAGATCTCGAAGTGTTGTAGCGTCACTTTGGCTTTGACATCTTTGCAGATTTCTTTACCTTCAGGTCGCCTGAGATGTTTGCTCCGGCAAGGATCCCAATGGCAGATGGGAAGAAGATGGCAAACATCCGGAAGAAGTTGCCGTCAGGCCCTCTCCAGTCTGGAAGGAGGTTCTCCAAGAAGATCTCACCTGGCGAAAACAATATTGATATCAAAATAATTTAGTTGCATTTTGCAAGATAATTTGTGGAGCGAGTTTAAGAAAACGTTCAGCACAAATGAAGCATCTGTCATTATTAATTCATTCTCATGTTGCTTCAAACCTGTTAATGGATAATTTACCAAAATGTAATGTTTTTCATGGAACATTTTTTATACTGACCAAAAAGAGCCCATAAAATTAGTTCAAAATTAGTCTTCTTTAGTCATACGATAGCTTTGAGTGAGGAAAAAGACCAAAATTTGAATCACAAATTCAGTCACAACTTTGTACTTTAGTGTTTCAAAAATTTTCAAGCAACTATTAGCCTACATAATAAAGCTTTAAAGCTATGTGTATGGTATTAAGAGCTCTTCTTGTTTTATAGAAGTTAATCATTTATAAATCAATCAAACATGTAGGAAGTGACCAAAATTCCTATTTGGATCTTGACAGTTATTTTTGGGATGCTGCACAAGCAAACAGACACACGAGCGTTTGACACTCACTGCGGTAACTGAAGAAACCAATCGACTGTTTCTGGGGAGTTGCTGGAATCACAGTGCCAACAAAGTAGTTGACGAAGGACACCATGAGAACCAAGAAGAACAGGATCTGAGTCTGTGAGAGAATAAAGGAAAAATGCTAGATTATGAGCTGATGGTTTGCGAGAAGACGCCAGTTTCATAACAAGGGCTTTGTGAGCCTCTAGAGGAGAGCGAGGGAACTGCAGGTTCAAGAGATTGGGATAGAGCTGCTCAATATCAAAATAAATTGAATAAAAATGTTCAAAGAATTAGTGCAAAAAGTGTTAATTAATTAAGAAAAAAAAAAATAAAAATATTCCACAAGTGATCATACAAACATTTTAAAGGTTAAAAGGTTAGCTTTACTTAGGCTTTATCTCAGACAAATGAAGTAGATCAAATGATTTTAGTTGGAAAAAAAGGACGGGAACCCATGAACTCAGTAAAGGGACATTCAATAGTAATAGTACTAATAAACTGAATGACTTTTAAATACACAACAACTTACTTAATGAAGAACCATGACATGGTTTTCTGAGTGTAGAAATCTTACCTGTTTCATACCATCATTTATGTGTTACTGACAGATATGCACTATATTTAGTTTATTAGTTTATGTTAAAACTGTGTACTCCAAATGGATGTAATTTTATATCCAATTCAGATACATACATCTTTATATATATATATATATATATATATATATATATATATATATATATATATATATATATATATATATATATATATATATATATATATATATATATATATAAGCAGAAGAAGATTTTCCCTCACTGAACTGAACTGACTTGTATTGTAAAATGCATGTTTATTTTGAGGAATGCACCTTTGACTCCCACTCCATCCCAGCCAATGAGATGAGAAGCAGCATGGTGACTGTGATGGATCCTATAATTCGGACATCATTGATTGAATCCACCATTTGGGAGTCATACTCCTGTTGCATCATAAACAAACATCATATCACAATCGGCATAAACACAACATAATGTCATGCAACAAAATGACTGTGTTCATGTCTTACAATGAGAAGATCTCTGACTGTCTCAGAGAATCCCACCGTGTTGAGCGCGCAAGCGAGAGCGTTGGCGAATGAAAACACCACGCCGATGGGACCTCCCAACTCAGGACCCAGTGTTCGGGAGATCATGAAGTACGCGCCACCTGCCGGGTGGAGGAGAGACATATGGAGAGCCATTATTGCTATGTGAAGTCTTTTGAGTGGTTTCTAGTGGGCTGCTATGTGTTTGTTAGGGCATTCTGGGTGGTTGCCCACTGGCCAAAGAAGTACCCAGATAACACAAGACGTGCCAGTTACGTCATTTATTGGTACTTTTTGGTCATTTCATGACTTGCTAATTGACAGTGTAACTACAATGTTGCATGCTTGTAATTTCGTTACCATCAAATTGCCATCTTGTCAGTACGATCTACAAGAACAAGAACCAAGAACATTCCAATCGAATTCCAATTCCAATTGAATCATGATTCAGATCGCGTGTCAAACTGCCAACGGCTGAAATCACGTGACTTTGGCGCTCCGAACAGCAGATTCGATACATTGATTCATTTGTGCTCCGATGCTTCCTGAAGCAAGATTTTGAAATCGGCCATCACTAAATAAGTCGTTATTTTGTTATTTTTTGGCGCTCCAAAAATATTCTCGTCGCTTTATAATATTAATATTGAACCACTGTACTCCCATGAACTGATTTAAATATGTTTTTAGTACCTTTATAGATCTTGAGAGAGGAAGTGTCATTGCTCCCTATAGAGGCCTCACGGAGTCATCGAATTTTAACTAAAATATCTTAATTTGTGTTCCGAAGATTAACAAAGGTCTTACGGATATGGAACGGCATGAGGGTAAGTAATAAATGACAGAATTTTCATTTTTGGGTGAACTAACCCTTTAAAGGAACACTCCACTTTTTTTGAAAATAGGCTCATTTTCGAACTCCCCTAGAGTTAAACAGTTGAAATTTACCGTTTTCGAATCCATTCAGCCGATCTCCGGTTCTGGCGGTACCACTTTTAGCATAGCTTAGCATAGTTCATTGAATCTGATTAGACCGTTAGCATCGCGCTTAAAAATGACCAAAGAGTTTTGATATTTTGTCCTATTTAAAACTTGACTCTTCTGTAGTTAAATCGTGTACTAAGACCAACGGAAAATAAAAAGTTGTGATTTTCTAGGCTGATATGGCTAGGAACTATACTCTCATTCCGGCGTAATAATCAAGGAACTTTGCTGCCGTATCATGGCTGCAGCAGGCGCAATGATATTACTGTTTAAAATATTAATATTAAGATATTACTGATAAAACTGTTTAACTCTAGTGGAGTTGGAAAATGAGCCTATTTTCAAAAAAAAGTGGAGTGTTCCTTTAAGCATCAGCATCAAATATAAAATCAGTACAATTTTATCGGTTTGATGTCATGCTCTTGTCAAGTGACTTACCAGAAGAGACTCTCCCATTGGTGGAAATGGCAGATACAGACAGCGCCGTTATGGAGGTCACAAGGACTGACATCAGTATAATTAGCCATGTAAGAACTAAAGTAGAGGAAATAAAAAACGAATAGGACACAATGTCTCTACAGAGCTCCAGTTCAGAGAATAGACAAAACAAATCAAAGATAAGTGGCCATCAGAGATTACACACACACACAGTTCTGGGAAGTGCTTCTATAAACGTTTTTCATTGAGAATTTCTTGAGCAACATTATCTTTACTAAAGTAAATAGCCTGTCTGGCCTGTGGTTCATTAAAGGAAGTTGTTTTATTGTATTGCACAGAAAGTTTATCTTGGACTGTCTGAGTAACCAAAAAGTAACCCCTTTATGGAATTATTTTACATATTAATAAAAAAAGGCTCACGGATTCCTGCTTGAGATGTTATCCAGGACAATCGCAGGAACAGAATGACTCCCCAGATGTTCAACATACAGCGAATCTGAAATACAGTAACAGAGCATGTATTCACATGGGCACGTGACCTTTTGCAAGCATGAGTGTCTACTTTTCACTGGTTCTCACCATAACCCCAGTCACCCATCCAAAGCGCACTGGTTGGAAGGTCTTTTCTCCTGGGCCATTTTCCTCAGACTCTTTTCCACACTCTTGAAGTGCTGAAACGCTTCCCGTACTAGAGCCACATGTGTTACTACCAGATTCTCCATCCTAAACCATAAATACACACACATTTAAACTGCAAAATTTAAATAGGCTTACATACAGAATCAAGCTTATGTTACAGCAGATGATCTTTCAGTACTTCAGGCTACAGTTTCAGGACAGCATTTATAGGACTTTTTTTTTTTTTTCGTACTTTATATACAATGTTTTCACTATTCAATTTAATTTAGTGTTTTACTTTTTAAATTATATTAAGACTTAATTTTTATATTGTCCTAACCAACTCCTAAGGCTAAACATAACCGCTGACCACCCTCTTGACATTTCTTTAAAAAAAAGTTGTTTAATTCTATTAGCCTCTGTATTCTGGTTATAAATTCAATTTTTTGGGAAATTTGAAATTATCTATATTTTTCTATATCTATATTTTTTCTATAATTTTTTTTTCAACCTGGAAGTAATTGTAAGGAGCTCTGCACGTTTTACTTTAACATTGTTGCCGCTGATTGTTTTTCATTTTTAACCGGTAGCAATTGGGCGAATTTTGTTGTGAAAACCTGGTCAGCATGTTTTACTGATAGTTATCTCATTAAATAAATAGTGTGCACGATATAATAATTCGTCCCCTAGGTATAGGCAACTAAATTTGATCCATATTGTAATAATTAATTCCCTTGTTTTAGTCAAAACGAGGGAACGAATTTGTTCAAGGAGGCCACGATTTACTAAAACGAGGAAACAAATTAAATAGTAAACGAACTCTCAATTCGATTTTACTAAAACGAGATAAGAATTCTTCCTTTGTGGCCATGATAGCTATGGCCTAGGGCCTATATTTTTGTCTGCATAAAAGATGTTTACATTAATCTGTAAAACTTGTTTATTAATTACCTACAATAATGCCTTAAACTATATAAAATAACAATTTGTAATATTAAGCAGCACAATTAACTGTTTTGCACAGCTAAAATAACGAGAAGCCTCGTACATTTAAGTTTAAAATGACGGGACATGTTAAAAATAAGGTGAAAAAATAAAAAGTCACAAATGTAATAATTTCCGTATCGTGTTTGCGCTCGTTTTCGTTTCTTTCTTTCTTTCTTTCTTTCTTTCTTTCTTTCTTTCTTTCTTTCTTTCTTTCTTTCTTTCTTTCTTTCTTTCTTTCTTTCTTTTTGTAATGCGGTCTCATCGGATAGAGTCGATCTGGTTAGATGGCGCTGTCACATAAAACAAGGGTCTAACAAATGCGGTCCTGAAACTGCAGCCTCTGGTACTCTGTTGTTCCAACAAACGACCCACATCATAAACCTTTCGCAGAGTCTCCAGTGATGGTCTGCTGCGCCTGATGCGGCCCGTGGCAGTAGCGTTGGCATAAAACTCTAGATGCGGCATTGCATCCATGGTACTGTATATGGAAGGACGCCTATTGTCCTGCCTTGAGTTCAGAACTTCTGACGTCCTTCGTGTTGGTGTTTCCATGGTGATGGCCGTCTCACTGCCACTGCTGTAAGAGGAGTAATGCGGCAGAACCTCTTCACTGGCCGAAAAGCGACCTGGGGGCAAGTTGTCTGCGCCCGCCAGCCTGCGTTTGGAGAAGTGGTGACCCATTTGCGCACCCTGAAGCTCCTGAAATGCTTTGTCTGTCAAGGAAATATTGCATTTAAGAATATGTTTAGACCCCGATGTTTTAATGTAAAGACCTATTTAAGACCTTTAAAAAAAAAAAAAAAAAGGTTAATAACTAAATATCCTACCCTTTTTTAGATCATGCACTACTTCTAATCTATTTCTACTTCTTCAATCAAACATGTGACATGGACTCATTGCGCGGACAGATTTTTGCTTTGGGCAAACCAGAAGCTTTAAGGGGAAGAAAATATTTTCCAAAATATTCAAGAACTTACTTTATGTAATAGTTGACAGCTGATCTCCTCTTCTTTTTAAACTTTATTCCTGAATGAACGGAGAGAGAAAAAAAAATGAACAGAGCACAACACCACCAACAAAATTATTCTAAAGAGCTTTCATCCTATTTTGAGCAGCTATACAGTACTTTCTTCTGTTATCATCACGGGTTTCTTAATTTATAGCAAAAGTTACACCTCCTCTTATCCCACGTGGACGCGCGCTAGTTCTGAGACGCGTTTCTGCGTAATTGATGACATAAAAGATGTCAAGCGCGCTCTGTTTCCTCTTTGGATTGTCCTGATAACGGTATCTGTGTCTACTGGCTATGATCAATCATTAACCCAAACAATAACATCTAATATGAGACTCTAATATGAGACACGGAAGGCGACAATAAATGCGATGGGTGGTAAAAAGGGCTTAAAAAATAGTCGGACTTCTTATTTTATGATATGATTGAACGTTTGTTATTCTGGTTACATTGTACTGAGATTAAAACGTTTGCATTGGAAGTAATTTATATACACTTTAGCCTAAATTTACACATAGCTACTTATTGATTAAAAACGTTTGTACATTGTACTGAGATTAAAACGTTTGCATTGGAAGTAATTTATATACACTTTATACACAAGTGGTCCTTAATTTTCGAAATGTACACTAACTGACACATAAGTAGCAGTATGCTTTGTCACCGCATTTATGATCTTTTTGCAGAAACTCCTTTTACAAACGTTCTGTAGACTTTATTGCCTCGAGGTCTCAAGTTCACTTGAGTTAAAAATTTAGTGATCTTAAATAGGAAATATGGTATTTAAAGCAGCTTTATAGAGTGGAAAATGCCATGATTTGTCCACACACACGTTTGTATAAAAAGTTTATCTTAAACACTTTGTTGGCTAAGTGCTTGTTACTGACTGACTGAGGTAATCATGGGTTTATCTGGCAGAACTTTCCATTAAAAAGAGGGCGTTCGACTCATCTGTAGGACTGTAAAACGGCTTAAAGTTGCCAAAACTGTTCAGATAATTCCTGGAATTAAAAACAGCACTGAATATATGGTCCAGGATTAATGTTTTGCAGAGATTTCATGAGAGAACTTCATTAAACCCGCCATATAAAAAGCTTTATTATTACTTACCTTAAAAGAATATTCGTAGCTATAAGAAACCAATGACAGGATTTCAATAATAGTTGACAACGCAGGGAAAATGGAGAGGTTAGCATCTTCTATTCTTTTGTATTACAAAACACAGTGTGTGATTTCATGACAGCATTTACAAAGCAAAACTCCCCCACACCTTCAGCAGTCATACATCCCTATACACTGATCAGGCATACCATTATGACCGCCTTCCTAATATTGTGTTGGTCCCCATTTTGCTGCCAAAACAGCCCTGACCCATCGAGGCATGCACTCCACTCGATCCCTGAAGGCAGTGGCGCAAAAAGTGGGTATGCGCTATATGCGGCGCATAGGGGCGCCGCACCATGGGGGCGCCAAAGCGATGGTTATTTTATTTTTTATTTTTTTAAATAATAAAAGTTATATAAATTTATATAAAAGTTATACATAAAAAAAAAAAGTTATATAAATTTTAGAGGACTAACAGGCTAGAGTAGGCGCCGGTGCCCTCATAAGATTCCATCATAGAATTTAGACATAGAAGGGTAATATCGCGAGTGGGCGGGGCGTAGCGCTGAGTGAGCAGCAGTAACGTTAGTGAGTTGTAATTGAAACTCGAAAAAGATGGATAAAGCAAAAAAGCTATCGGGGGCTAAAAATAGAAAAAGAAAGAGGGAAAAGGAAATGACATGTCAAGGGATGCGACAGCAGCTAAATAAGTGGATGGTGAAAGGCAACAGGTAGGATTTAAAATGTGACGTCTATGCTTGGAGGCTTGCAAATACGTTATTCATGTTAACAGACTAGCATTTGCTAACACTGGGAATGTAGAAGACAGAATATGTAGCTAGCTTAGAATATGCAAAACCGAAGTTGCTGAGCTGAAAACAGAAAAATATAAGGTAGCATGTACAATAAATGACAAGAATCTGGAAAACAACTTTAATATCTCTGGTTTACCGTGGAAATTATGCATATATTTGCTACCAAACATGGAGGCTTGCAAATATTAATGTTGAGTGACAAGTGTTTACTTACTTACTGCAAAATAATGTTGCTGATATCTACATTTGGATTTTGGTTAAACCCTTTGGTACCGATCCCATTCATGACACATCTCAATTTTATTAAAGTAAAATGACAACTGGTAAATATAAGGTAGCATGCATAATAATAATGACTAGAAGCTGGAAAACATTACTTATGCAATAAGGCTGGTTTATCATGGAAAGAAATAGTTTTTTTTTTTGTTTGGTTTTTTTTTTTTGTTTTTTTACATATATAATTATGGTAGGCTTACAGTGGCTGTCTGATATACTTTAAAATAAACATTTATTATTTCAAACCCATACATGATGATGTCCAGCACACTTATTTTTTTTAGAAGTGGGGGTGGGGGGGGGCGCCAAAATTTTTTGCTGCATACCCCTCTAACACTGGATAGTTGCACCCCTGCCTGAAGGTGTGCTGTGGTATCTGGCACCAAGATGTTAGCAGAAGTTCCTTTAAGTCCTGTAAGTTGCGAGGTGGGACCTCCATGGATCGGACTTGTTTGTTCAGCACATTCCATGGATGCTCGATTGGATTGAGATCTGGGGAATTTGGAGGCCAACACCTCAAACTTGTTGTTGTGCTCCTCAAAACATTCCCGAACCATTTTGCTTTGTGGCAGGGTGCATTATCCTGCTGAAAGAGGCCACAGCCACCAGGGAATACCATGTCCATGAAAGGGTGTATATGGTTTGCAACAAAGTAACATCCACGTGGATGGCTGGGACCCCCTAGTTCCCAGCAGAACATTGCCCAAAACATCACACTGCCTCTGCCAGCTTGCCTTCTTCCCACAGTACATCCTGGTGCCATGTGTTCCCCAGATAAGCGACGCACACACACACACCCGGCCATCCAAGTGATGTAAAAGAAAATGTGATTCATCAGACCAGGCCACCTTCTTCCATTGCTCCGTGGTCCAGTTCTGATGCTCACGTGCCCACTGTTCATGCTTTAGGCAGTGGACACGGGTCATGGGCACCCTGACTGGTCTGCCGC
This sequence comes from Chanodichthys erythropterus, assembly GCF_024489055.1. NCBI lineage: Eukaryota > Metazoa > Chordata > Actinopteri > Cypriniformes > Xenocyprididae > Chanodichthys > Chanodichthys erythropterus. The sequence goes on from NC_090231.1 coordinate 39,963,102, forward strand.
TGTACAGCTCCATACGCAACAAACTGTGATGCACTGTGTATTCTGACACCTTTCTATCAGCATTAACTTCTTGAGCAATTTGAGCTACTTAGAGATACCCCATGTGCATCAATGAGCCTTGGCCGCACATTAACCTGTCGCTGATTCACCACTGTTCATTCCTTGTATTTCTCTTTGTCTAGCAAAAAAAAAAAATCACTCATCACTAAATGAAAGCTTAAAATGAAGGCCCTGATTATTACCTGGTTGCAAGTCCATTGTTTTTAAATTTCTGTGTTACTTTTGCTATATTTTCAGACTTAAACAATGATTTGGTAATCATCTTGTACCACTGTCCTCTTTTGTGCTAAGAAATAAGTCTACATTTTTTCCCAAGTGGTTCCATTGTTGCCAGTCTGAAAATGATTCAATCAGTGGGCTATAATATAACACTTTAAATTGTGAATAATTTACTTTGGTTCAACATACCTGTTGACCAAAAATTGCCTTAAACTTACACCAGAAAAAAAAAAAAAAAAAAAGTTTTATTTTGTAACTTTAAGGAGGGTGTAACCTACTCATTTGTGCAACACAACATTTTATCACTTTGATAAGAAAATCATATTTTCCTGAATAATTTCGACATGCTTATTTGGAAATTGAGCAAGCAGGCTACTTTATAATTTACAAATCTTATGAATTTTATAAACTCTAGCCTAAATTTACACATAGCTACTTATTGATTAAAAAGTTAAAAAATTTAAATGAGAATTATCATTGAGAGAAATGAGGATTACTAGCAAACTAATAAATAAATAAAACGAATAAATAAAACGAATAAATTAATGCGAATGATCCTAAAATAGACTTTTCGTTTTCTGCAAAATATTGTTTATACCTTTATTCCCCCTTTTGAGTTTGGGATATGATGCAGACGCGTTTTCATGAAATGAACCCTCTATATTATCCTTAGCTCTTCTCTTTATTCTTTATTTCTATAGGGTCACGCGCGTCATGATAACACTGCGTGCGCTGCAGCCAATATCTATTATTAATCCTACAAGCACATCTTGCCACAAATAAAAACCTACAGGCGAGCTGTCTACTTTTGATGTAGCTCAGGTCATGTGAAGAATTGCAAACAGTTTTTTTTTTATTTTTTTTATTTCATGTCCGATTTACACAAAGCAGCTGTAAACACATTCGCAGGTCTGCAGCTGTTTCAAGGACACGCGCACAGAGCTTCGAGTAATTTCCTCGATATTCACGACAAAAATAACGGTGAGTTGGAGTAGGTTAAACTGTAATCAAGGGAGTAGTCTATTGTAGAGTCATTATTCATGTTTAAGAGCTTTCGTGTGTCAGTCAGTGTCAACATGCCTGTGTTTCAGCGAGGTCACCTCTGATATAATGAAAGCAAGACTGAGGGAAGTTCAGGCCTCATATAACAATGACAATGAAGAAAGCACTTCTTTTCTTTTTAAAATTATTGCCAAAAGACATTACTTATTAACTTGGTAAAAGATAAAGTATGTTGGGCCACATGTGAAAAATATGCAACTGTAATTAGAAGAATTAGACATATTTTGACCCCTTATACATTTGACTTAACTATTAATCATACACTGAAATTTAGTTGCATTTCAAATCACTGTAACTAACTGTAATTCAAAAATAAAATGATAACATTTTTGTAAAATTAAACGTTTTCAGAATTTAAAAAAAAAATAACGTGATATAATGCAATATATAGGCTAGTGTTTGCGTGTCACTGTTTTCATGAGCTTTTTTGCTTACATGATCCTTTACAACAAATATATATATATATATATATATATATATATATATATATATATATATATATATATATATATATATATATATATATATGTGTGTGTGTGTGTGTGTGTGTGTGTGTGTATGTATATATCACTAACATAAGTTTGAAAATGTATACATATTTTGTATAGTTTTTGTGTATGTCTGTATGTGTGTGTGTATATATACACTGTTAGACATTTTATTGTATTTTTGTGCTAACATACTGGCAGCACTATTAAAGTGCTGTAACTGCCTCCTTACAGTAGCTTACCTGTAAATGTGTTTTACAGTATGATGCCCTTACCGTAATTTCATTTTACAGTATGATGCCCTTACCACATTTTCTTTTCAGATAGATAGATAGATTATAATTGATTTGAGAGCAGTAATATTATATGCCTCTATAACAGAGCCAACATTGGCCAATACTATAGGATTGTTTTACTTAGAAGTTCCATTTATTTAGCTTGTTCAGATAATATTAACTAACTTAATGCTTTCACCCTTTTAAAAGGTTATTAATGTCTCAGCACAAAACCAGAGGGAAATTAGAGAAAAGGAGGCAAATATGTCCATTCATCTACAGTCTGGTTCTTCTGTGAAAGGCAAACGTGCAGGTGAAGAAAAAAGAGAAAAGGAAGCTGGAAGTCACATTGCATCCTCAAGTCTAAAAGGAGATGTTAGAGAAAAAAAATCAATCATCCTTACTCCTCCCACTTCAACATCTCCTCCCACTTCAACATTTTCGCTGCCCACTTTCAGAAAACATCCTCCTATAGATCCCTTTGTTGACCCAGATCTCCGCCCCTTTCTGCTTTCCACACACTGCGACGCCCTCTTCGCCTCGCTTCGAGGACTCAAGGAGGAAGGGCTTCTACTGGACTGCAGTTTAAAGCTCCTAGGCAACTCCTACAAAGCTCACCGGCTGGTGCTCGCTACTGTCAGTCAAAAGGCAGAGGCGTGGCTGTTATCTGGAGAGGCGGGGCTTAAGGAAGTGGAACTGGATGGAGGACGGATGACTCCTGCAGGACTGAAGGCTGTACTGGACTTCAGCTACAGTGGAGAAGTGGATAGAGGAGAAACGGATGAAGTGCTGGAAGCCTGTAGGGTATTAGGGGTCAAAAGACTCAAGCAACTGTTTGGTGGAGACGTTCTGGTCATCGGGAGCAGACAGAGGGAAAGAAGCCTGCAGATCATACAAACACTGTGGGAGGGAAACATTGGCTGTGATATCATCATACAAGCAGACAGTGGAGAGCGTTTCCCTGGTAACTATATCTCAGGGTCTTTACATTTCATTAGTTAAAGGCACAATATGTAAGATTTTTGGATTAAAATTTCTAAAAACCACTAGAACAATGTTATATGTTTTGTTGACTTGTGAACTTACATTATCCCATGAATGTTGAAATCCAGAGAAATAAGCAATTTTATCCAGAATAAGGACTGTGTCCGTGTGTCACCTATCAATTACATCATACCCACGTTAACCTTAGTTTCTGGTTTATCTGCTTTCTTGATTTACCACGAGTACCATGTTTTACCATGCCTAATATCGATGTCGCTTACTGCAGTGTGCAACAAGTGTCTCATAGTAGCCACCGAGCGAACGCAGAATAGCACTATAACAACTTTCAACACACAAATGTATCTAATATGATAAAACAGCGCTATGTTTCCCACTTGACCAGAAGAAGCGGAAGCAGCAACTGCTGCATAATGTGTCACACTTTTAATAATAGGGCTGTGTATTATCAAGAATCTGGCAATATGATACATATCACGATACAGGGGTTACGATGCGATATATTGTGATATATTGCAATACTGTAAGAAAGGCAATATAATGTGATTTCTTTTTTTTTTTTTTTTTATAAAAATGTAATTTTAGAAAAAACGGTCATAAAGAACACACCATACGCATAAAACCTTACAAATAACTTTATTTTATTTAATCAATACAGCATCATTTGCATTTATATCACTATTTTGTGCAATCTATAGTAAAATGACTGCAGGATTCTTTAGGAGTATATGTTTTAAGGTGTATGGTGTATGTATATGTCTTTAAGTGTATGCAGTTTTTAATTTCTAAACTTACGTTAATAATCTCATCCATGAACATGATTTCTGCCAGAGTTCCATCCCAATTCTTTCCCACAGACTGTAGACGTGAAGACAACACCTCCAATGATTCCACAAAATCAAGGCATCATCAAGCTACGCCTTTGTTTTGAATAAGCGACCTCTAGTGGTGAAAATTTCCATGACGTGCCTTTAACATTAGTTAACTACATTACTAAACACGAACTAAGAATGAACAATAGTTCTACAGCATTTATTAATCTTAGGTTATGTTAATTTCAGCATTTACTAATACATTATTAAAATCAAATGTTGTATTTGTATTAGTTTGATTTTTTATTAACTAATATTAACAAAGATTAAGAAATACTGTAACAAATGTATTACTCATTGTTAGTTCCTGTTAGTTAATACATTAACTATTGTCAACAAATGAGACCTTATTGTAAATTGTTACCACTAAAATGACTAAAACTGAAATAAAATAAAGCTAGAATTATTTAAAAGACAATGATAAACAAAGCACAACAAAATTACTATAACTTAAACTAAAATTAGAATTAAAATTGGGAATATGTAACTAAATGAAAACTAACACCCTCAACATGAGGGTGATTTTTAGCTGAACTATTCGTTTGAGTTTTGTCTGCAGAAATTATGAATGTGCATAAAGTCATCTCTCATGTTTGTGTTGTATATTTTATCTTGATAATTCTCTTCTAGCCCATCGTGTCATATTATCAGCGGGTGCGGACTACTTTAGGGCTCTCTTCTGTGGAGGGTTACGCGAATCCGGCGAGGATGTGGTGTTACTGCGCGACGTGGCGTCCTGGGTGCTGCGCGACCTACTGGACTTCATTTACTCCGGCCGACTAAAACTCAGCTGCAGGAACGTGTGGGACCTGACAGAAGCCGCTTCACAGTTTCAGCTGCAGGGGGCGCTGTCACTGTGCTCAAACTTCCTACAGGACAACATGGATGAAACGTCTTGCCTGGATGTTCTGGCCTTGGCTGAAGTCCACAATCTGGAGAATCTGCGCAGAAGGGCAGAGGACTATGTTTTAGCCCACTTTCAGAGGGTTACAGAGGGGGAGAAGTTCAGGGATGTGCCTTGCGTCCAGCTGCAGCATCTGCTGGAGAGAGATGCGCTGAATGCAGATAGTGAGGTAAGATCAGATGGATAATAAAACAACTGAAGCAATCTCACAGATGCACATTTGGAGGTGAGACACGAGAGACCAGAATATCACAGTGACTGAGAAACCACCTGGCAACCACCAGGAATAACCATAAGAACCACATGGCAACACCCTGGCAACCACTCACTACTCTGCAGCATTGTGTTGCCAAGTTTTGCACAGACAGGTGCCACTTTCAATTTCTTTATAAAATATAAAAGTTTACTTTTAAATGAAAGTTAAAATTGCATCAGAAGAAAATGCCTACTCGTGGGAGTGCTTACAGTTTTTTCCAATTGCTAACACACTAAAATGACATGCACAGCACAATTATTTAAACTGACACACAGAGAGCAAAACTTCTTCTCAAGTCTCCAAAAGTCTAAACACCTTTTCTGTTTTACACACATTTTGCATTTCAAAATAGCACTTTTTAAATTCACTAAATACAGTTCTCTGCATAAGACACAACAATCTGACATAAAGTCACATGTTTGCCATTTCAAAACACTGCCATTCAAAATGACACCACATGAGCTAATTGGCCAATTACATGTGCCACCTGGCCAAACACCTCAGTGGTTAATTGTTAACACTTCAATCAGGATGTAAGCACTATGAAAAGACCACAGGTGAGAACCTTTTTTTTTTACAACAACAATGGAAAACATTGCAGAGAGAGGAAGAGGAAGAGGAAGAGGGAGGTTGAGAATAAGAGGGGGAGGAAGAGTGAGAGGTAGGGGTAGAGCAGGTAGAGGAGTTCATGGCCAAAGAAGACAAACACTTTCAAATGAAATCAGAGCAACCTTAGTAGATCATGTCATCAACCATGGGTTGACAATGCGTGAGGCTGGACAGAGAGTGCAGCCAAACTTGAGCCGTTTTACTGTCGCCTCTGTCATCCGGACCTTTAGACTGGAGAACAGGTATGTAACCAAAATTTCATGTAGTACACATGTAGTATACCCCATGTCATAGTGTATCAGTTGGGTGACACCTGTTTACTTAGTGTATGACATCAGCCATTCATGAACTGTACAAGTTTCTTGTGCAATGTACTCTACTGTGGGGGAAAATATTTAGGCTGCATTGTCCAAGCCCTATATATATTTTTATTTTATTTTTTCTAAAGGACTGAGAGACGACACCATGGTGGAGGAAGGGGCCAAATGTTCACCAGGGTACAGGAAGCTGCCATTGTAAACTTGGTTTTGGAAAATAATGAAATCAGATTACGAGAAATTCAAAGCCACATCATCCAAGACAACACCTTATTCAACAACATTCAACGAGTTAGTCTGTCCACATTGGCTCGCATTCTCAAGCGAAACCAAATCAGAATGAAACAACTTTATAAGGTGCCGTTTCAGAGAAACTCTCAAAGAAACAAAGAGTTCAGACGAGCATATGTGGATGTAAGTACTATATTGACTGCAGTACACTACACACAACATTGTTTCCCAGTGTACTGGATAACACCATATTGAGTGATTTTTGTTCTTTGTTTTCAGGGAGTACTGGAAATGGATGCTCATGCAATCCCACATGAGTTCATCTTTATAGATGAGGCTGGGTTCAACCTAGCAAAGACCAGAAGAAGAGGGAGAAACCTCATTGGCCACAGAGCCATTATAGATGTTCCTGGCCAACGTGGTGGGAACATCACAATGTGCGCTGCCATCTCCAATATGCATGGTGTCCTCCACCGTCATGCCAAACTTGGACCATACAACACAGCCCATATTCTCACATTTCTGGACAGACTTCACAACATTCTCATACCACCAGAGCGTATGAATGATGCAGACCATCAAAGAAACCGGTACGTTGTAGTATGGGACAACGTGAGCTTTCATCGTGCAGCCCCAATCCAAAACTGGTTTGCTGACCACCCAACATTTCTCGTGCAATACCTCCCACCATACTCACCATTTCTGAACCCCATAGAAGAATTCTTTTCGGCATGGCGGTGGAAGGTATACGACCGGCAGCCCTTTGTGCGCATGCCTCTTGTGCAGGCCATGGAAGAGGCATGTGATGAGATTGATGTGGGTGCAATTCAGGGATGGATAAGGCACTCAAGGCGCTTCTTCCCTCGATGTCTGGCAAGGGAAGATATTGCCTGTGATGTTGACGAGGCGTTGTGGCCAGACCCGGCTGTGCGGCAAGATGCTGCCTAATTATTTTTCTTGCCTTTTTTTTTTTTTTTTTTTTTTTTACTGTAATATATTTTTTTTCAGAAATTTTCTTTTTCAGTTTACTTTTTTTGTAAGAATATTTTTGTTCACTCCCATGTAAATATATCTGCTGTGCTTATGTTGTACTGACTTGTTTACTGTAGTGAAGGAAAACAAATAAAAAATGTTGCAACAGCATGTGTGTGTATCTGCAAATATTTCTGTGCATGTGAAGAATCTGATACATATTTTAGTATTATGGCAAAGCATACTAAAGATGGGGGTGCTTTTCATTATGCCCAACAGTGTGTAGGTGGTTAGGCAAAAATCTGGTAATATGAATGAAGTGTGTGCCATTTCATGCAAAAGTTTGATTTTGATAATGTTATGTGTAGTTTCGGTTGCAGTGCTTCATTTTGCAGGATATATGAGGTATTTTGCAGTTTGGGTGTGTGGTTTTGTGAATTGTGTTAAGTGTTTTGATAAAACCAGACTAGTTTGAAAAATTGTGTGTTAGCAATTGGAAAAAACTGTAAAAAGATTATTTTAGGACATATAGGCAGAAACCAACCAAATAGATAGATAGATGTCTGTGAAACCGGGGGTATATGATTATGAGGTTTAACTATAGTTAAGATTATGGGTTATCTGGTTAAGCACTTTCTATGCACTCAATAACCCATCTTTTTTGATTGTATCACAATGCAAAGAGCAGCAGGGGGCAGCATTAGCATATTCAGACTCTGTCCTGACAGCTGGACGTGTTCAGAGCTGTGGTCAACTGGGTCGAGAATGATAAAGACCAGAGGCTGTGTCATCTCTCCCGACTGATGCAGGGCATTCGTTTCCCTCTCATGAGACCGGAGGAGCTGCTGGAGGTAATTTACTGTTGACAGAAGAATGAACCTGACAAGCCACAGCTTTCTTCACAGCTTCATAAGGACCACTTTCGCCTCTTCTTTTCAGGTGCAGGACTGTAAACTGCTGGTCAGGAGTTCAGGAGGGAAAACAGCTCTGGAAATTGTGAATAATCTCTTACATGGTGATAGGAGAATGACAGACTGCAAGCCACGCACTCCAAACCAGGTACAACCTACTGATAAAGAAAATTATTACATAAATATAATCAATAAAAAGGCAAAAGAAATTTCTTCAGAACAGCGTTATTATAATTAACTAAAACTAAAAGCATAAAAATACTTTTGTTACCCTAACATAAAAAATCTAGTTGCCAAAGCAACATTTCTCATTTTTGTTTAGTTTGACTTGATGCACTAAAATAACTAAAATAAAATTAAAACAATACATTTTTTTAAAAAACTAATACAATTACAAAAACACACACCAAAATTACTAAAATTAAAGTAATTAATAGTATATAAAAAATAATAATTATGCTAAAATAACACTCACTAAAATAACTGTTTTTGACATTTTTGTTGTCATTGTTTTTAAGAATATTTCTATGTAGTTATCAATTTTAAAGTTATTTTGGTACATTTAGTACATTAGTACAGTGAAACGAAAATGAGAAATGTTGCTTTTTTAGTTAACGTTACTGTAACTATCTAAAACTATACTGTATAAATATAATGTTTTAACAGATCCTCCTTTTTTGCAATTGCAGCAATACACTGATGCAACAAATATTATTCACTCAGGGAGTGTATTCAAAGAAATTAAGTGGAGACCAAAGTTCAAAAGAATTGTTTCAGTTTCAATTTTAATGTTGGAATTTCTTCCAAAAATTGCCTTGCATCCCACAGTGTTTATGGTCTCACATCAATACACATTAGTTCTACATAATACAAATAACAATACATGAATACATAAGTAAATAAGTGGCTGCAGTGGATCAATTTAATCATTTCTATTTTTCCAGTAATAATTGTGTTGCATTAGTTCATTTTCATTAAGTAAATTGAAGAGCAGTAAAAACCACAAATGTCATTTTTTAGAGGTCTGAATTAATTTGAACAAATTATTGCAACATGATCATGTCACTTTTGATGACTGTTGAATTTTACTTAGACTTTATATAATATAATAACATACATAATATAATTATTTTCTCATCTCAAACATAAATGCATTAAGTTGATTGTAAGTGCATTATTTTAGTATTTTCAATAGAGCAGCTTTCCCTTTTTTAAGTGTAAGCTTGTGTACAACTAAAACTGACTTGACTTAAAGGTACACTATGTAACTTATGTAACCTCAAACTGGGGTACGCGTACCCCTGGGGGTACATGAGGTTACAAAAGGGGGTACGCGAACAAAATGCTGGGTAGTTAATTTAACTCTACCTTACCTTAAAATAATATTAAAACCGAGCATGTATTTCTAACTGGCAAAATGCCGTAAATCCATTACATTTTATCAAATTACCTCATGTTTTGCAGTCTAAAATGACTGTATCCACACAAGCATGTGATAGATTGCGTGCAGTCTGCTGCCTTATATCGTGCTAAATTACTGTCGTTCTCGACAATGCACTTTTGTAAAAGTGGGGATTTAGCACTTGCATGAAGAACAAATATAGACACAGATAGTGGATTTATATCAATTTAAGACTCAAACTTTCTTTGATTCAAAAACATACCTTGTGTGAGTTCTTGTATTTAATGTTGATAACGAGGAAGAATGCAATTGTACCCAAATATCCACATGACCAAGGGCGTAGATTTGGTTTCAACATTGGGGGGGTTGAGCGTTGGTATGCTGCCTGTTATTATTTTTTTTATTTAAAAAAAAATGTTTTATGTGTAGCGTTATTGGATAATTTATTTCTTCTCTATCTATCTATCTATCTATCTATCTATCTATCTATCTATCTATCTATCTATCTATCTATCTATCTATCTATCTATCTATCTATCTATCTATCTATCTATCTATCTATCTATCTATCTATCTATCTATCTATCTATCATAACTTTATGGAATTTATGTATAACCATTGATCAAATTCTAACACAACGGAGTGATTCTAAAAAGAAATAAATTATGTTATATATTGAAACTGCCAGTAGGTGGCAGCGATTTGATATTTTAATGAGTGAGCTACTTAAATTGTTCATTCAGCCAATTCGTTCAAAAGTCACCGATGTGAATACTTTTGTCATTGGTAATTACAGACGCTATTGAAAACTGAAGTAACAAAATAGATGGCTGTTTTAGTAACTGGTTACAGTTACACTGGTAGTTATGGCTAAATTGCAATGGATTAGCTAGCTAAAATATATGTGGAGTGTACCTAGCTATTACAATGTTTTCATACCTCCTTCTCAGTTTATGCTTTATTCTTTTTAACGTCCCTCTTTGAACAGAAGTTTAATATTGTCGGCTGGGCAACGGTTCTCTTCATTTTTTGGTGCTACCCGTGCTCTCCATTCAAACATTAGAGCTCCACTCGCGTTGTGTTGGTGAAAGTGTGACGTTGGGCGTTACCAATCGGTTCAATGGAAGGCGGGTATTTTTTTGACTAATTTATTATGACAAACATATTTGATTAGAAACAAAATTATTGTTACAAAACAAATGAATTATACATATTTTAGTATAGATCTACTGTGATTTTCATGTTGAAATATTGGGGGGGTTGTAATTGATGGATTTGAATATTGGGGGGGTTACCTCCCCCCCATCCCCCCTGCAAACTACGCCCCTGCACATGACTGCAAACGTGTATTATTATACAACAGGTTAAAAAACAAAACGTAAATTTTAAACACAGTACTGTCAGTATTTACTCTATTTTGCAATGAAAAAATATTTCTAACGAAAACCACAGCAGAACTACAACACACAAATGCGGCTTTGAACGAATCGTGAGAGTCAATGATTCAATGATTCATTCACAGCCACTTGCTTCGTTACTGAATGAATGACTCGATGACTCACTCATAAAAACAGTGACTTGCTGCCACCTACTGGCAGTTTTAGTTTAATATTAAAAAGCATCACTTTGTTTTACTATCATTGCATGTTTCTCTATAAAACATTTTTTATTTAAAACATTATTTATTTTATAAAGTTATTCATAAATGTAAAAATATGCACTGGAAAATCAATTTAGGGGGCAAATATTATCCCTTAATGGAAAAGGTGTGGCTGCAGTCGAAGTGGAAGAGAGGGGGTACGCAGAAGGATGGGAATCCCTTCAGGGGGTACTCCACGCTAAAAAGTTTGAGAACCATTGCTCTAGAGGTTAAAAAACAAAACTGCATGCTTTTTGCGGAAGAACATTGTTTTGGTTGTGCTTCAGCTCTGCGTGACTGTGTAGATGAATATGGTTATCCTACTGCTCATAAAACGTTAAGAAATATAATCAGTTTAGATGGAAAAGAGATCAAGCTGAGCTGAAGACGTTACTGTAGTTATACCATTAATAGACACGGTACTTTCTTGAAAACAAATTCCAGCACAGCGCTACAACAACCATAATGAAATGACCCTTCATAATAGATAATGCTTTAAAAATAAACTCTGTTAGAGAGCTACATATGACAGTTTACCTGTTCAATAAAATACCTTACTCACCTGTTGAATAATAAAAACACCATCTTTGCGTCGCTTTTACAACATTTCAAATCCCTTATTTTTAGCCATCTCAGCTCTGTCACGTTTGCTTTTTGCCAGCAGACTCTCCTCTGTTTGTCGTTCATTTGAAACAGGTGATTCCAGAGGTTGGAGATTTAGCTGCTCCATGTTAACTAACCTATGCCACTCCCACACCATACACACGTCAAAGTAGCCGGAGCAACTTTTCTCTATTTATGGATATGACAAGACGCGTGGAAAAGTGATGTACATATGCAACTTCCTGCGAAATCCTTTGCGTCAGGTCTATAATATAAACACTTAAAATAGGCTTACCATAGTGAAAAGACAAAAACACGTTTTGGAAGAAGGATTGATAATGTAATGTAAAAAAAAAATGTTAATTTTGAACAAAAAAGTTACATAGTGTACTTAATGTAGTAGTGTTGCTTTAATCATTGTACTTCTCTTAAATCTACATAGGTATTGGTTCTTGTAGGTGGAGATTGTGTGAATGAGAATTTCGAGCGTCGAAAGCCGAACCTGTGCTTGTGGTTTGCCCACCGCTTCATGCGTGGAGAGGGACTCATCCGTACAATCGAGTGGAGACCTCTGGCCCGCCTCCCCGAGCCGCCAAGCTTCCGCCACTGCGTGTGCGTCCTCAATAACACACTCTATATCCTGGGAGGCCGGAAGTACTACGGTGCCCTGGACATACTGAAGACTGCGCTGAGGTGGGACTCTTTGGATCATCTTGTGTTCAGTGATGGGAGAAACAAAGCTTTTTGAAAATGCAAAATGATTTGCTGGTTTAAACCGCTTGAAACCCCTTTGGTGATGCCTGATTGTCAGAACGGTGTAAATGCAATAAAAACTCAGACATACAACCATAAAACACCTTTTACAAAACAATTGCAAAAGTTTAATTGAAAGTGTAATCTATTAAATCCAATTAACAAATAATTTAATACCATTAAATATGAAATGTCTTTATAATATATGTTATTTTATTAAACTGTAGGGCTTGTTTTGCTTGTTTTATGGAAAGCTTGGTTAATTAGGCCAATTATTAGACTTTTAACTACAACTCTTCTTTTTTAATATACAAATGTGTCATTAAATGTTTACAAATTATAAAAACTGATCCAAGATCAGGTGAAAACCACATAGGACACTGGTTCACAGAGACCATAGTGGCGATCCATTGAAATTTTGAAACATTTCGAAACAGTTATATAACAAAGCCTGGTTTACTGAAATCATGCTACTTTGGCACTATCATGTGTGCTGAATCACTGGTTTTAAACAAATTATTTGCAAAGGTTTCGAAGCTTCACAAACCAGTGTTTTGAAAGCGCCCATCACTACTTGTGTTTGCATGCAGCCATATGAAAAAATAATCATCCTGTGTGTCTGTGTGCAGATTTGATCCAGCTCAGGGCAGATGGGAATGTCCTCCTGACATGTCCAGCCCCAGGGATTACTTCGCTGCTGTGTGTCACAGAGGGAAGGTGTTTGTCCTGGGTGGAAACAGCGATGACATGAACTGTCTGGACTCAGTGGAGTGTTACACACCTGACGACAACACCTGGAGGTCCACGTCAAACCTGTGCAAGTAGGGCTTACTGTATCCTGCAGTGGACATCCAACATGGCCCACATCTAAGTGTGATGTCAGAAGCCACACCCATGTTCAAATACGTCACTTCGTGACTCCCCATTCCGCCCTGGAAAGCCAATTTGTTGTATGTAGGTTTCCGAAATGAAAAGGTTTTTAGGTGTAAGGGTAGGTTTTGAGTGGGTTTTAGGTGTAAAGGGTAGGATTAGGTGGGTTTCAGTATGTAGGTTCCAAATTAAAAAGGTTTTTAGACGTAAGTGTAACGAATGTAGGCTAGTCCCACTTAGAGCGGGTGGTTCAAACAGGACGGGTTACATTGGTGCCACGACCCAGATGGGAGTGAGGTTTAGGGGACTGAGTGTATCAGACATAGGCCAGCAAGAGCTGTGCATGTAAACCTCACGCCCCTGATCTTAAGAGGCGCTCGTCTAGACACTGTGGTCTTTAGTATCCTTGTTAGAGCGCCCGTCTCCCATGCCAATGGACCCGGGTTCAAGTCCTGCCTGGAGTGGGTGTTTCGAACAGGAGGAGTTAGATAAGAAAACATTTCACCAGAAATCTCGCCCTGCAACTAATTTCATTGGTTAAGGTTACAGTGACGGGTAGGTTTAGGGATCTGTGTTTGGTGTAGGCTGTCGGTACTGTGATTGACATAACCAAAAAAATCTTAAGAATCGGCTGCAGGGTGGAGTGTCTGCTGAACTGGTTTGGCGGAAAACAATCACGCTAATGAGAATGTAACGTACTTAAACATGGTTGTGGCTTCTGACATCACACTTGGATGTGGGCCGGGTTGGATGTTCACCGCAGGCTGCAGCGAGACGCTTCTCAACTTGTGTATCGCTATTGACATTTGATTGTATATAATAGAAACAGATTGGGTGTTTTCCGTACACTGGCTTATAAATGCAATAATTTGTTATTAAAAATAACAAAATATCAATGCAAGTGTCTGTGCGGTATTTGCATGTCTCAAATGCTGCAGGTCATTTCACTAATGTCATTTCTGACTTGATTCATCTGGTGTTTTGGTGATTTTTAGTGGTTGTGTGAAGTCAGTTCACCTCAAGTTCACAAAGGTGAACAAGCAAATGGACCACAGGTGTAGTTCATCACAAGGCCGTAACCCTGTCTTGAATTTTTGAGAGGACCAAATTTATTTTTTGACCAAGATATGTTGAAAACAGCTCGGTTAATGTTTTGTATCTCATCACTATCAATTATGAATCACACGAAGGCTATATTTGTCATTCAAAACAATTTGAACAATTTGGTTTTGACACATTAAAAAAAAGGTAGTATGCATCAATAGATTTTGTCAGTCATATTCATTTCTGTCAGAAATATCTAATATTTAGCTACTGAATTCACACTCGGCTTGTGTGGAAAGTAAACCCGCCTTTGATTTGATTGGCCATCTCAACCTTTTTGACAATGATGAGAAAGGAAGTCCATCCTAAAAATGTAGCTTTCTAATCTGAACTTGCAGACAAGCAGCATAAAGAACATCAAATATAACCACTAACCAACAAAGACAAACAATACTGCCTACAATTTCACATCAGATCTATTGTTTTAGCATTTCAAACCCAACAAACTTCATTTAGTCAACTGTCCTGCTGGAGAAATTGGGTCTCTGATTAAAATAAAAGGCATTTGCTTTGATATTTTGTATCTGCAGTGACATTTCAAGTAACGAAATACTATTTGGGGACAAACCTGAAAAGTCTATTTCCTTTGTCTGTTAACACACAGGTTGTCTCATCCTCTGGACATGGCTCTCTGCGGTCACGCCGCAGCCGTGTTGAATGGAGAGATGTTTGTGTCTGGCGGTTGTGACTCTCGTCTGCGCTGCTATCCGTGTCTGTGGCTCTACGACCCGGTGCGTGGCTGCTCGAAACGTGCACCCATGACGGTAGGAGCAGGACGGGCTGGTCATGTGATGCTGGTTGCGGGACACCGATTGGTCGTGGCTGGGGGCTTGCAGCCAATGTGGGCTGGGTTTGGAGACCAGCTGCAGTGCGAGTCATATGATCCCATTCATGACTCCTGGTCGTCTTTCCCCTTTCTTCCCCGACCGCACCTCTCACCTGCAGCAGCCACTCTTGACGGACACTTGTATGTTTTGGGAGGGTCTTCAGCCGATTCAGCCCGTGATACGCCCTGGGTGCACCGTTACAATCCTCAGGCAAGATGCTGGGATAAACTAGGAGCGATGCCACGACCTTACGCCGATCTCTGTGCTTTACAGCTGCCTGTCAGCCTGAAGAGCTGAGAGCAATGTCCTTTTTATGAATACTGGGTCTATTAGGTTATGGTAATGTTACTATTACTTCTATTACTCTCACTATTCACTTTGGCTTGCTTAGTTGGGTTTCTATTCAGTAACTATTATTGGTTTGACTGCAAGCAGTGATGAAAGGGCCCTCGCACCCATGCCGCCACCACCCGGTGGCTTTAGGAAAACAACACAGTGACCAATATGTATTTAAAGGATTAGTCCACTTTAAAATAAAATTTTCCTGATAATTTACTCACCCCCATGTCATCTAAGATGTTCATGTCTTTCTTTCGTCAGTCGAAAAGAAATTAAGGTTTTTGATGAAAACATTCCAGGATTATTCTCCTTATAGTGGACTTCAATGGCCTCCATATGGTTGAAGGTCAAAATTACAGTTTCAGTGCAGCTTCAAAGGGCTTTAAACGATACCAGACGCGGAATAAGGGTCTTATCTAGAGAAACGATCTGCCATTTATGAATAAAATACAACTGTATATGCTTTATAAACACAAATTATCGTCTTGCACGTGCTTCCACTTTCTGCACTCTTCAAAAAGCTTACGCCGTATGTCCTATGCCTTCCCTATACTACTTATGGAAAAAAACTAAACTGGCACCGCGTTCGTTCCGTAAGTTGAATTGTTGGTTTCCATGATTATAGAGTTGTGTGTTGCTACTGTTTGCCAGATTGAATCAATGATTTCCAGCCCAAAACATAACTGCCAAAAGAATGTGATAGAATTCCCGACCAATTCATACGTATTTTACAAGGTGGCTAATTCGTATGAATTCATACGACCTCACTCGTACGAATTCGTATGATTTGTCTAAGGTTTAGGGGCGGGGTTCGGGGTAGGTCATTCGTATGAATTCATACAAATTTGTCAACTCGTAAAATACGTAGGTTTATACAACCCAATCTCACGGCAATTCGTACGTATTTTACGAGGTGGCTAATTCGTACAAATTTATACGACCTCACTAGTATGAATTCATGCGTTTTTTGCTAAATCGTACATATTTTACGAGTTGACAAATTCTTATGAATTCATACGAATGACCTACCCCTAACCCCGCCCCTAAACCTACCCGTCACTGCTTAGACAAATCGTATGAATTCGTACGAGTGAGGTTGTATGAATTCATACGAATTAGCCACCTCGTAAAATGCATACGAATTGGTGATGAGATGGCGTTGGTTTATAAGGATCATTTACCTCCTTAAATTAAATAATTATAGGTTTTCAAATCCTGAATCGGAGCCAGTAACAAGACAAACACTGTGAAGTTGAGATGAAAACCTGTAGGCCCATATATTGTAGGCTAAATTAATTTATTATCAGGTTTAAATTTAATAACATAGCATTTATCCTGAATTACAAATAAGATAAATGTCTGCATGGAAATGTTCTTTTAGATCCAAGTAACAAGACACACCCTTTGATGTTGAGATAGAGAATATGAATTTTAAATGCATTTGTATTTAAATTTTGAATATCAAACTCAGTCAAACCAACTGCAGCATGTTCCTCTAGGGGGCAGTAATACCACACACACTCTTTAGGCTTTTCGAGTAATAACAAGTCTTCAGCATCACTTTTGACAGTAAAACCAACATCAAAACATCTCTTTTTTTTTCTTCTTTTTCTTCAATGCCACTGTTACCTTGGGCTTGCTTGGCTGGAGTTTAAAGGGGTTATGAACTGGATTGTTTCATTGTTTTATTGATTCCTGGTGTGCATTTATAATGTTAGTATGCTTTTTACATCATAAATGGTCATAATGTTGAAATAAAGGCATATTTCCTACCCTGATTTCAGCCCTCTTATTTGAAATCTCTGTTTGAAGGGGCGTGTCTACTATGAGACTTCAGTGTAAACAGCCACTGCTGTGATTGGCTAATGTCTTTCCATTTGAAATAGCTGAGTATTACTCTGTTTTAGTGCATTTTTATTATAGCTCTCAAGGTTAACTAATCCTGAAAAGCATTGATTATGTCACTACACTTAATTCTATGGCATTATATGTAGATTGTGGCATGAAAGGTTGCAGTGATGAACATTGTAGCCGATCACAGACATGTTGTTGAGAACACGAAAGCAGTGACCTCATCATTGCAACTCAGTTTCTGCACACTAACGAATGCTTTCATCATAACTAAGAGATTGAATAAAAGGGGAGTTTTGGTGCCAGTCCAAAACTCAGTCACTTATACACTTGTGCTGTTTGATTGACAGCTCCAGCGTGCGCTGCTTGATTGACAGCTCTAGTGATTGCAAAGGGAGCATTCTTTGATCGCTTTCTATATATAATTTAATCACCGTTTAAATAACAGATTATTTTCATCCTACTAATCATAATTAAGACATATTTAGGATACATAAGTGTGTTCCAATTCAAAGGCTTCATTCAAACACCTAACGTGTCACATTGGCAGTGTTGCCAGATTGAATCAATGATTTCCAGCCCAAAACATTGACTGCCAAAAGAATGTGATAGAATTCTATTTTTATGACAACCAAGGTTTATAAGGATCTTTTACCTCCTTAAATTAATTATTATAAAATTATAAAAATGAATCAATTTCTCCCTAGAAAACAATACAAAAGGAAAACAGATCAAAACATGACAAATACATTAAAAGAAAATTAGCAAATATGACAATAAATTTCAGTGAACCCTTAAATGCGTATTCAGGTCTTTAGTGACGGGGACCTACCACGGCCTGTCGCAATAATATAAAACTCTTCTTTTATTAGAGTAACAATTACAGAAGAATAAAATAAAGCATATTTTGTAGCTTAAAGTGTTCAATTTGAGCAGATGTTTCGAGAAACACTTCAATAGATCAATTATGATTCAGCATAAGAACAAAAAACAGGTTGTGTTCAAATTGTTTTAAAATGAAGAAGAGAACACACAATGTAATGAATGTGTTTAATCTGCTTTGCATCTTTACATTTTGTAATATAAAATAGCAGATAGGAACCGTCCACAAAGTACAAAACGAAGAAGAAGAAAAAAAAAAACACTCAATTGTTCCATCCATATGTTTTACTCTTGAAAAAAGGTGATCAAACTATGCACACAAAGCCTTGAAACACACACACACACACACACACACACACACACACACACACACACACACACACACACACACACACACAAACAGGCGCACCTATCTTAGTGGGGTCTCTCCATAGGCGTAATGGTTTTTATACTGTACAAACTGTACTTCCTATCCCCCTACCTTACCCCTATCCCTAAACCTAACCATCACAGGAAACATTCTGCATTTTTACATTTTCAAAAAAACATCTTTTAGTATGTTTATTAATCCATTTCTTCGTGGGGACCGCTGGCTGGACCCCACAATGTAGGTGACACACACACACACACACACACACACACACACACACACACACACACACACACACACACACACACACACACACACACACACACACACACACACACACACACAGTCTCATCTGGTAAAAACACTGTAAATGTTACATATTGGAAAGAATAAAAGTAATAGTAATGTAGATAAATATAGACTCATTTTTCAAATATAGAGGCTGTGTGTTCTTGTTGGTTCCTACAACAACATTTTAAAGGTTTAGTTCACCCAAAAATGAAAATGTTGTCATTACAGTTTTTCTCAAATGCTAAAACACAAAAGCCAGTCCTCTAAACCAAATGACCAGTTGTCTAAACACATTTACTAAATCTAGCCATCATTTTCCAATATCATAAACACATTTCACATGAAGACACAATTCACAAAACACAATCCTCCATTCTCATAAATCTTAACACATTTTTCTTTGCTAAAACACAAGTTGCAAAAGAACTCTGCTCATATTCTCAAATGAAAGCTCATGTGATGCAAAATGCTTGCCACAGTCAGCAATATTTGAACACAATGAACATACCTGGCGTCATTCATTACACACAACGACTCACAATTGAAGACACTTGTTGCTAATGCTGTGACCACATGTATAAAAACAAGTTCAGAGTGCACAGTTTGCTGAAGATTCCAAACAAACACAATGGATGAAGACAGAGTCAGGGGAAGAGGAATTCGAGTCAGAGGAGGGAGAAGAGCTGGCCATGGAAGAAGAGGAGCAGGCCAACGAGGAAGAGGAGTTCAAATCAGAGGAGGAAGAGGAGCAGGCCAACAAGGGAGAGGAGAAGGTCCAGGAGGGAGAGCAAGACAACCTCGTACCCTCATTACAGACGAGATGCGAGCAACAGTCATTGACCATGTCATTGTCCATGGCATGACAATGGCTGAAGCAGGACTACGAGTCCGTCCAAACCTGAGTAGGTTCACCGTGGCCACCATTATCAGGGCATTCAGACAACACAACAGGTATTGTACTCTATTGCTTTCTTTGTCACAATACAAATTAGTTCAAATCAGTTGTTACTGTATTGTAAAACGTCAATTGACAACACGTTTCTTTCTTTAGAATTGAAAGAATGCCACATAGAGGTGGGAGGGTTGCCATATTTACAGCGGCACAAGAAACCCTCATTGTGGATATGGTTCGTGAGAACAACCTCATCAGACTCCGGGAGATCAGAGACAAAGTCATTGCCGATAATGTCAACTTTGAGAGCATTGATGATGTCAGCTTAGCCACAATAGACCGAGTTCTCCGGCGCCAAAAGATGCGGATGAAACAGGTCTATAGGGTTTCCTTTGAGCGCAACTCTGCGTGACACAAAGACCTACGTTACGAGTATGTGCAAGTAAGTATACATCCATGTTCACAGTACAGTTAGTGGACATACTGTGTTGCTCAGTGGCCTACATTACTTCTGGACAATACTGTGCTACCTGATTGACTGTTGTTCTGAACACCTGTGCACTTTCACATTTTCACAGAGGATATTACAGTTGGATGCGATGGCCAGACCTCATGAGTACCTCTTCCTGGATGAGGCTGGCTTCAACCTGCAGAAACGAAGGCAAAGAGGCCGTAACATCATTGGCCAAAGAGCCATCACTGAGGTTCCTGGCCAACGGGGGGGTAATATTACTCTTTGTGCGGCCATGGGTTTGGAGGGGCTTGTCCACCGGCATGCTGTCCTTGGGTCTTACAACACCCAACGTCTCCTCACCTTCCTAGAGGAGCTAAAAGACATCCTCCTGGACCGCCAACAACACCATCCTGGGCCCGCACATCACATTTATGTGATAATTTGGGACAATGTACGCTTCCACAAAACAAACCAAATCAGAGAGTGGTTCACCACCAACAGTAACCACTTTTTAAACGTCTGTCTGCCACCCTACTCCCCTTTCCTGAACCCTATAGAGGAGTTCTTCTCATCGTGGAGATGGAAGGTTTATGACAGACAACCATACACTAGAGAGAACCTCCTAAGGGCAATGGAGCTGGCCTGTGTTGACATCCCAGTGGAGGCCTTCCAAGGATGGATTCGCCATTCCAGGGAGTTTTTCCCACGGTGCCTGGCAAGAGACAATATAGCCTGCGACGTGGATGAGGTGATGTGGTCCGATGAAGCTCAGCGACATGATGCCGCACAGTGATTGTGGTGTGTGTGAGGTGTGAATAAAGTAAATAAAAAAAAAAACTTCACACCCTGATCATGTTTTCAAGAGTACTGTTGTGTGCAATAGATTCTGTTTTTGCATTGAGTTGTGTTACAGTAGTGTACATGCAGAATTTACTATAGATTTATACTCTTCATATGAAACTCACAAATCTAAATGCCTAATCCTCTGCAGAGATCTAAGAACATCCATTACTGTAAAGTTTCTAAAAATATGCATTGGCAGTTATGAAACAAAGAACCTTCTCACAAATTGAGCATTGTGTTTTCAATTGTTTTGATGATACAATGATGTGTATAGTGTTTACATTTTTGAAAGCTTCGAGCTGCTCTTTTGGTGTGAAAGTTTGAGTTTTGAAATGAGAAGGTGTGGTTGTGTTTATGTAGCTTTAGAAAAGGGTGTTGTGTTTAGACATTGGGGAACATGGAGGAAACGTTTGTGAAATGTGTTTTAGCATTTGAGAAAAACTGTAATTACTCACCCTCATGTCGTTGCACATCCGTAAGACCTTCGTTCATCTTCAGAACACAAATTACAGTTTTTTACAGATGCTAGGACACATTTCTCAATACTTAGGTCACTTTTGCAAAACTCTTCACACAGTGAGCACAACAGAAGTCTATGTGGGCTAAACTGAGGATCAATTATCATTGTTTTGGCACAAAATGCATTCAATGACTACATCTCTCAAATTTCATGAATTCTTTTCTCACTCAGACACAACAACTGCCCAAACTCTTTGTACGTACAGGCCAATTTGCACACGCTTACATACTGTTTTCAAAACTGTTAAACTTGTGTTCAAAACAAAAACATAATACAAAACTCAATAAGACAGCAATTTGCTACATTCCTACAGTAATATTTTAATGAAATATATTTTAAATCTTAAAATTAAATGCTATAAAAACAATTGAATTGTATCTGTATCAGTGGATGGTGTGTTACAAATTCTTGTATTTTGGAATTACTCAATGCAAAAAAATAAAAATAAATAAACGACATAAAATATTGACGAATTCTGCTTCATGTCTGATTCATTCCAGTAACATATATTGCAGTGAATTATAAACAGAGATGTGTCCTTGTTTTACACAAGAAAACATTGTATAATGCTACATGTTGTTAGTGTTTTTCAGGTCATTGTTTTGTGGGTGACAAAGTGTGTTTGTCGGCTGTCAACCTTTGCTAGTGTTCTGAAAGAATGAGTTGATTTGAGACCTGAATAAAGTGTTTTGGTAGATTTAGTGCATTTTGAATGTGAAATGAACTGCTTTGCCAAAATGAAAGTTGGTTAGGAGAACTGTGTGAAGAGTTTTGCAAAAGTGACCTAAGTATTGAGAAATGTGTCCTAGCGTCTGTAAAAAACTGTAAGATATTTTTGATAAAATCCGATGGCTCAGTGAGGCAATGCATTGCAAGCACTGCACTTTCAGATGCCCACAAAACTACTAAAGACATATTTAAAACAGTTCATGTGACTACATGACTACATCAACCTTATAAACCTTTATGTTATGAAGCAACGAGAACACTTTTTGTGCGGCAAAAAAATAAAATAAAATAATAATGACTTTGATAATATGTGACTTTGATACACATTCCAAATCAGCTGGTTTGAAACAAATTCACAAAGGTTTCAAAAGCTTTACAAAGCCGTTTTTGTGAAAGTGACCATCACTACCCTCAGGATCAAAGGCCAACTGAGGCTAAAATAATTATGTGTAAAATTGATACAAAGTCATAAATGAGAATGAAGTTAAAGGAAGTGAACACAACAAGCATTTGTTGTCTTACATGAAAGGTAGGCTATGTGTATCCTTTCACTCATAATTTCTGCAGATGAATTTGAAGGAATAGTTCACCCAAAAATGAAAATTCTGTCATTAATTACTCACCTTCATGTCGTTCCACACCCATAAGACCTTCGTTCATCTTCGGAACACAAATTAAGATATTTTTGATAAAATCCAGTGGCTCAGTGAGGCCTGCATTGATAGCAAGACAATTAACACTTTCAATGCGCAGAAAAGTACTAAAAACATATTTAAAACAATTCATGTGACCACAGTGGTTCAACCTTAATGTTATGAAGTGATGGCAGAAACAAAAAAACAAAAAACAAAAAAAAAACGACTTAATTCAACAATATCAAGTGATGGCGTTTTCAAAACACTGCTTCATGAAGCTTTGAAGCTTTACAAATCTTTAGTTTCGAATCAGTGGTTCAGAGTGTGTATCAAACTGACAAAGTCAGGTGATTTCAGTAAACAAGGCTTTGTTAGTGTTTCGAAATTTCAATGGTTCACCATTGGGGGGCGTGACTTAGGCAGTTTGATACACACTCCGAATCACTGATTCAAAACAAAAGATTCATAAAGCTTCCTGAAGCAGTGTTTTGAAATCACCCATCACTGTGTTTTTTTTGTTGTTGTTATTGTTGTTGTTTTTTGGGTTTTTTTTTTTGCCATCACTTCATAACATTAAGGTTGAACCACTGTACTCACATGAATTGTTTTAAATATGTTTTTAGTACTTTTCTGGGCATTGAAAGTGTTAATTGTCTTGCTATCAATGCAGGCCTCACTGAGCCACTGGATTTTATCAAAAATATCTTAATTTGTGTTCCGAAGATGAACGAAGGTCTTATGGGTGTGGAACGACATGAAGGTGAGTAATTAATGACAGAATTTTCATTTTTGGGTGAACTATTCCTTCAAATTCATCTGCAGAAATTATGAGTGAAAGGATACACATAGCCTACCTTTCATGTAAGACAACAAATGCTTGTTGTGTTCACTTCCTTTAACTTCATTCTCATTTATCACTTTGTATCAATTTTACACATAATTATTTTAGCCTCAGTTGGCCTTTGATCCTGAGGGTAGTGATGGTCACTTTCAAAACACAGCTTTGTAAAGCTTTTGAAACCTTTGTGAATTTGTTTCAAACCAGCTGATTCGGAATATTTATCAAAGTCACATGCTTTGTTAGATCTAGTCCTTTATGAGCGATTGATAGGGACGGCAGACGACAGACCGGCGGGGACATCACGGCGACGTCACAGTAAGATTCACGATTCACCGCTCATAAAGGACTAGATCTAAGCCTCATTTACTGAAATCATGCTGCTAAGGCTTATTCATTAATTTATTTATTTTTAATTTCATAATGTTTTATTTAACAGGCAGTGATTTCAATAAATCTGAGAGTATTGATTTGAAAATAATAAATCAAATCAGATCAATCACTGGTGGGTTTAATATTTGTTCTTGTATTTTTGTTATTCGTGTTGGAATATTAAATATTGTTTAACAACAGTGAGTCTCTATTTTGTATTTTTTCAAGTCTTCATAGTAAATGTTTGTAAGAATAAGATACAAAAATCCAGCACTTTACTACAAGACAAACAACAAAACACAGAACAGTCATTCAGGTGAAGGAAAATTTTGCAAATGATGAAAGGTAAAAAGTAAAGTCTTCTCTCCTGTTTCTTTTTTAGTAATAATTAAGTTAGTGCATCCAGTTTGATAGTCTGAGTCACTGTTTTTATAAAGACATCAAATGTAAAAGCAGAATGACATTCTGACAATATTATGTTTATAGATTATAATTACTGAATTTATGTGTTCATCTTTAAAGTTTAAGTTCATCTTTTAATTTGTGTTCATCTTTAAATATGGTGAAATAAAATTGCAACTCTGGTGGTGTATAATTTTGCACATCCTTAATCTTTAGGAGAAAGTGAGAGAATATTTTGTATATATATATTTTATTATTATGCTTGTATGGCATTAATAACATACAACTTTGTATACAATAGCTACACAATATGTATCAAGAATATATTCAATGTCAACAGAACACAGGAAAGTAAAATAAAAAAGTTAACAATGGTTGATAAGAAACATAACAAAGAAAAGAATAGCTAGAAAAACAAAACAAAACCTGAGAGTAAGATTAGGCGACGTACTTCTCAACGACGTTGATGTCACGCGTCTGTGATGGCGACGTACCCCTTCTCTCACGTAAAAGTACGATAGACTCGCCAGACTACGATCTCTGTGAACCCATTGTGTCTGTATGGCTTTACCTGATCCCGCATCAGTTTTATACATTTCTAGTCATTTTATTGGCACATTTGTATAATAAAAAAGAAGAGTTTTACTCTTTTTTTTTTCTTTTCACTGGCCTGATTTACCAAGCTCTCCATAAACAAAACAAGCACTACAATTGAATAAAATTGAATAAAATGGAAATATATTATAAAGTCTCTTTATATTTAATGATATTAGTTATTTGCATTTAACATATGACACTGTCAATAAACCATTTGTAATTGGTAAATCGTAAGCTGTAGGCTAATTGTGAAAGATATTTATGCATGTCTTTGTTGCATTTACAGTGTTCTGACCAGCAGGACACTCACTGACAGTGTGGCGTTTCGAGTGTTTCGAAACAGCGAATCATTTTGCGAAGGGTCAATTGGTTCAATTGATTCAAAGTTTCAAAAATGATTCTCCCATCACTACTTGAGGGTTAAAAAGATGAAAATCTTCTGCTCTGTTTAAATAGTTCATATACATATTAATCAGTAAAATATTAGTGAGGTGTAAATTTTCTAAATTATTCTTTTGAGGGTCTGTTTTCCTGATTCATCAGTGATTCATGGGTCTGTTTGCTTTGCTAGAATTTAAGAGCCTCAAGGGCTAGAATCACTGTTTGCTTTTACAGACTATTTCTGTATTTTTGTTGTCTTAATTTCAGAATCAGTTGAATTTTGTGAGGGGTCAAAGCATCATTATATTGTAACTGAACTGATGAGAGTTTTTTTTTTTTTTTTTCCCTAATTTCCTCATTTGTGTTTTAAGGATCTCTGTATGTTGCTACTTCTCTCTTTTATCGGGTTCACACTTTCTAAATCTGATCGGATTTCAATCCGATATGCACAAAAATCTGATTTAGACTGACAGTCTGGACATAGCCTAAATGTGGTGTGGACATAAGCAAGCAAAAGATGAGGATGCATTTACATGCCAATATATTCATTTTTTATAAACAAACAAAAAACAGTAAACAGCAGGAGCATTAAGAAAGAATTTTCACAAAAAAGACAAAATCTAAAAAAATGTAACAATAGCAAATCAACTATCGAAAACAACATTAAATCAATGTCAATGTTAAAAGTGCTGTAAGTAGTATTTGAACTACGCTGTTGGACATTGTTGATATTTGAAATCAACCCAAACAAACCCACCCCTCTCTTCATTGCTCCACCTCTAAAACTCACACTCCAATCCTAACCACCCTGCTCCGAGTTGGTCTAAAAAACCTGATCGCTGCTGGCATGCAAGGCTTGACACTAAGCACCGCATTTTCTAACAGTCGTCAGTTTGCAGTTGTTTACCTGCTCAACTCTCACTATCTGGCCGCTGTTACACACGCAATGCAAGTGGATGTCTATTTATCACTGCTGACACGCAACAAAATGCTTCACGAAAAATAAATCACAGTTGATGAACGAACGACAAGGAAGCACAAAAAGATGAAAGCCCAGTACACAAGAATAAATACAAAGTGTTCGTTGTTAGTTGCAAACAGCACAGCAGCTCCAGACCATCAAAACCCAGTGTGCTCACATGAGCGTCATTAAAGCAGCCTCCATGTCTGTTTTCAGGCCTTCCCACTTAGCTCTCTCCAGCACTGGAAAGCTTTTCTAATATAAACGCGGGTCCTAAAGCAGTTTTCCTGGGTATAAACCTTCATTCCAGCGATATTCTTTTGAGCTCTTTTGTATTGTGTCGCATTTCTCTTTCTGCAGTTTTTTATTTTATTTTTGAACCTCCCTCTTGCTTGTTCTCTCTCCTCGACCATCATACGCCCCCTGATGCTGATTGGTTAGATGTTTGTTGTTGGCATCGGCCGAACTAACTTACAAACAGTCCACCTTTAACTGCATTGAATCAACATCACATTTGCACCCACAATTAATGTTGAAAAAATTACTTAAAAATCAATGGTAATGGCGTTGAATTAATGTTACAATGTGATGTTGGTTTAACATCATGCTTGCACTGTCAGAAAATGAAACACAACATCTACAACTGATTTAAAGCCACACAGCCTTAAGATAAAAGATGACAATAGATATCTGAAGATCGCAGAGGAGGAGTAAACAACTCCACAAACAGCTTGACTTATTATTAACCCGATTTACTGTGTCATTCGTCTACATTTTTGAGAATTAACAGAAGTTTAGATGTTGATGTGTTGATCAGTGTCTACTTTAGTTGGGCAGGTTGACTCTTGGCTTGTTATGTGAGTTTGTGGTCTTTGTAACTGTGGTCACCAAAAGACATAATTTGTTGCAAAGAAACCCGGAAACAAAGATGATCAGATAATACAGTTTTCAGCATCATAAAGTAGAATAATCTTATTCCTGACCAAAAGTGGTTATTTGTTGTTTTCTTTCTTAATTGTGATTTTTAAATAATGTATAAAATTAAGAACGTCTGATCTTGTAAGGGTTTTCTAGGCACGCAGACATTAAAGAATCAGCATATGAATATCAACAATGGTGCATTGCTTCATGCTGCAATGCATGCTGGGAGCCATGAGTTTTATACTATGGTGCAGTGATGAGAATTATGACTTATTCTACTTTATGATGCTGAAAACTATATCACCTGATCATCTTTGTTTCTGGCTGTCTTTGCAACAAATTATGTGTTGGGTAAATGCTGTTACAAAGACCACAAACTCACATAAAAAGTCAAACTGCCCAACTAAAGGGAACACTGATCACCACAATGGTGACACAATATTTTCAATAAAACATCAACATCTAAACCTCTGTTAATTCTCAAAAAGAACTTCTGCTGAGATCTTGAGAGATTTTGTGTCTTTTATTTACAGTTGATTTCAGGCTGTGTGGCTTTAAGTCAGTTGTAGTTGTTGTGTTTCATTTTCTGAGAGTGCAAGCATTATGTTGAACCAACATCACATTGTAACATTGATTCAATGCCATTACCATTGATTTTTTCAACATTAATTGCAGGTGCAAAAGTGATGTTGATTCAATGCAGTTATCATTGACATACTGACATTGATTTGACGTTGTTTCGATGGTTGCTTGCTATCTGAGAATATTTTAATGTCCGCATCCCAGCCAATCACAATCAAGTATTTAGACAGAGGAAATAAAGATACGTTTATTCTGAAACAGCAGCAGCAGAAGATGATGTTATTATTATTTCAGTTGGATGACGGGAGTCCAACAGCCTGAACTAACATTATAAATGGACTTCAGGGGAATGAAAGCACAATGTGAGCACTTTAATGCAGGGTGGTCAGAGTCTTCATCTCATCTCTGTTGTCTGCCATGGTCTCCTCATGGGGGTCAGCTCCTGCTCCGTCCCCTTTACGACTCAGCTTGACAGACAGCTTAGTAAAAACAGAGCTCTCTGCATTAGATCCACGGCTGGACCTGGTGCGGGTGGAGCCTGACTCCGAGTTGGTTCCTTCAAAGAGTTTGGCCATGAAGCCAAGACCAGCTTGACGGATGTGAGAACTGCCGGCAAACACATACAGGACGGGGTTTACGCTGCTGCTCATAAAGGCAAACGCCGTCACGTTGGGACGGGCCACTTTTGCCACATTTAAAACAGAATCAGAATTCTGCATCAGACCAATCACCTGTGAGAACAGACCAACAAGAAAGAGAAATGGGACATAAAATGTGAAAAAATGGACTCTTCTTGTACATACTTAAAAAAAAAAAAACATTGGCAGGCTTATTTTCTTTTTTTTTGAAGCGAGCTGAAAGCTCAAAAACTCATCTCATTAGTAAACTGACCTCACAAATATATTCAAAATCGCCTTTCTAAATCATTTGCCTCCTACATAACTACTTAATAAATCACTACAGGTGACCTTTCAAGCCAATCATCAAGTCAAGCGTATTTGTGGACAACAGGTAAAATTAACCCAGGAAGCACACGTCTCCAAGAAGTCTTTTAAAGAGTGCTTCATCTGGAAAACATCTGTTGTACAAACATCTGATGACCATTTTTAAGTTTTACATACATTATAAATGAAAAGATCTTAAAGACATTTTCTGTCTATCTGACAGGAATCTTCCAGATGAAAACATTTCTGAAATCCAACTGTTGAAAAGGATTTAAAAACATGTGAAGACTGAACAATATATACTGAAGGATATAATTCATGAGGCTGAATCCAGTAAAATCATGCGACACTTCCTTAAAGAGTAAGTTCACCCAAAAATGAAAATGATGTCATTAATTACTTGTCCTCATGTCGTTCTACACCCGTTCATCTTCGGAACAAAAATTGAGATATTTTTGATGAAATCCGAGTGCATTCATGAAAGCACACATTCAAGAGCAAGTAGACAGGAATGAAAACTCAAATACTGAATATATGAACAGACAAATTGACACAAAAATTATGTAAAAATATGTCAAAATTATGCCTGTCTTGGTGAGTATTGCAGACATAGTCGGTAATGTCTTAAGACTTAAGTGAACATAAACAGTCGAGAAGGACAACGCATGTGTACAGAATCAGTGTATTGGATCAGTACATTCTGTCTTAAAGTGACAGCAGCCTAATGTTCCTGCTGTCTGTGTTTTTAACTTTAATCAAACAACAAAAGACAAGGAAATCACTCACTGCTCTTGATTGAATAATTTTTGTAACTTCAATAACAATCAATATTTAATTTATATAGTCCAATATGCAATGTTATTTTACATTTGATTACCTTATTCTGTTTCTGAAAACTAATGTTAGACCTACCTGAAAAAAAAACCCTGAAAAGCAAAGTATCTTTGCTCTATTGTATTTATTAGTGTTGTTGCTTGTAGTTTGATTATTTGTTCAAATGTTATTTATTTTTATTTGACAGTAGTCGTTTTTCAGCACATGAAGCACATACCGAACCGTACCGAAACAGTGACCCTAAAACCGTGATACAAACAAACAGTGAGTAATTTGAACTGTTACACCCTTAGTATAAAACATACAATATGCTTCAAATTATTTTTCATATATGCAAATATGCACTATTTTAACAACAATACAAGGTGATTCACACAAAGGGGTCCCTGACCACCAGCCTAGGGGCCCCTGACCACCTTAATCCGGCCCTGGTGAGGTGTTACTCACCTGTAGAATGTTGATTAGGTGGTACGGCAGCCAGAAGAGGGTAAAAGCAGCGATGATGAGGAGAATGAGGAAGTTTCCTCTTCCTTTGCGCTGGAACATGGCGCTACGCAGCCGACAGATCACAGAGATATAGCAGAACAGGATGAAGGTGAAGGGCAGCAGGAAACCCAGCACAGTCTCCCACAAGTACTGAAAGATTTCATGAGTGCTGTCTTTCCAGTGGTATGGAATACACACATACACATTTGGACCGACCATCAGCGAGGAACTGTTAGTGCAAAGAAGATACAAATAAAAAGCATGATGAAAGAAATTAACATTTAAAGAGAGACAGAGAGAGAGAAGTCAGAGGAGACTATTTTAATTACAATATTTATAAACTGATATTAAAGATCAAACCCTCTGCAGATATTTCTCAGTATATCGGACATGCCCAAAAGATTATTCTTAGTTCAGTGTACTGTTGGACTAACTGGAAAGCTGAAGAAAGCATGTCAGAAAGTGAGTTTTGATTGAGTAACTTGGTTCTCATGCAATATTGGGAGGAAGAAGATGAAAAGCGTGAAATGGTGCAATGTTATGATGCAAAAGGTATGAAAACAACTAATATTGTGTGAAAACTAAAAAGAGATTACCAAACTAGCAGTTTGGAGGATTTAGAGCACAGCAGAACTTGGTCTGATAAAGACTTATTAATGAAAGTTTCTGTCAAACAAGTTAATTGTTTTAAAAGGACCACTATATAAAAAGCCTCTGTTGAGTAGCAAATAGGTATTTGAAGCTGGTGTCTCTGGAGTCTCATGAACCTTAAGAACACCAGCTGCTACAAATACCTGTTTGCTGATCAAAAGTGGCGTTTTTTTTAGAGCTGTCCTTTTATTACAATTAGTTTTTTTTGACAGAAACTTTCCTTGATAAGCCTTTATCTGACCGAGTTCTCTTGTGCTGTAAATTACTCAAATCTTAAAAAAAGAACTTGTTGGTCTAACTTAATTTAATTATGACACATATTTTCACACAGTTTATTTAAACTGATTTATTTGAACTTGAGCTAGGTTAATTGTACTGATGAGTAAAATTCATCCTAATTGAATGAGATCACACCAGTTTCATTTGACGTATTCTGTGAATGTTTCCTGAACATAATTCATTCTTGTTGATCCAACCAGTGCCATTGCAATTCGGACTGGTGCCCCTGTGCAGAGTTGCTCAAGTTTTCTGTGCTTTTAAGGAAATGGAAAGACCTGTTAGTGTTTAAGTGTTTAATGTTTAGTTATTTTGAACATTTAAAAGACTTTTAGAGTATACATTTTTTTAAATTTTTGTTTTGTTTTTGTTACCATCGTGGTGAAGACGTGCGCTTGTGCTTAGGTTGTGATAATTGTTACAGGTTTTGTAATTTTTTTTTTAATATATTTCTATAAAAACTGAACTACAATTCTTTTTCATATGCTAAGTGTAAAATTTGTAGAATGCAAGTAATGATCAGGTAAAGAACGTCTCAGCACTGGCTTTAGAACAGTTAAAGCTTGTTGAGAACAACATAGATATTTCATGTAGCCACCCACAGACTAACCACAAGGTCTACACTTCAGCATAACCTCAAAAAATCAAATGAACTCTGTGTATTGATCTGAACATCAAACTTTAAAAGGTATTTCCCTTTACTAAAAAACAATAAACAGCATTTAATTTCAACATTTACTGTCCTGATCTATCCATACGCAAAGCATGCTGGGAACTCCACTGCCCAGTTTCAATCAATGCAACATAAATGATTAATGTAGTCCCAACACAAATGGTTTAGGTTAACCTAACATTTTGCAAATTTAATTTAATTTAACATAATACAATTGAGTGAAAATTTCAATTAAGTAAAAAATAAATATTTGTGTTGGTTCAGATGTAAATAAATAAACTGAGCAAGCAGCAAGAGTCATTTTTTGAGTGTAGTTCGATAATCTCCTTTCAGTTTTCACACTGTTACGTAATATCTTTTATTTCTTTTAGTTTTTGTATGTTTTGTGGCCCTTAGTCCACTGGGTGGCAGTGGTGGTCATTTTCTTTCCCCCTCCTTCTTCTTCTTCTCCTTTGTCTGAGCAGGTATATCCAGGTGAGAATGCTTATCTGCTGATTGGTCCTCAACAAAAGGAAGTGTGTATAAATCCTGGCTGGTCTCCAAGGGTCCGTTCTTTGTACGCCGCTAACTCAGGTAGCTGGATTTGATTGATGACGATTTGGCATGATCTTGGGTTATTGTTCGGTTCTTCAACGCTCATCCTGGACTTGCTGTCATAACAACAGGACCGTGAGCTCAAACCTGCTCGGGAGCATATTTCATGTAAACAGGATTAGATGGCATCTTTTTAAGCAGGGGTGATGCTTAAAGTCTGTCCCAGCCACTGCTACTTTTTTTTTAAAAGCGTTCACCATTGTGAACCAGGGACAATAATATTGAAAATAAATTTGCAAATAATAATCTAATGTTGTGTAGTCTATCATAATATAGACATAGCCAGTTTTACTCGTTGAGAGATTTATTAGTGTGGGAATAATTAAATTATAATTTTACTGGAGTCTCACACAGGATACATTCTATGCTGTGTGCGTGCATTCATTTCAACCGCAACAGCAGTTCTGGGAGTGGCTTGATGCAGAGCAGGAAATGCAGATTGTCAAGATGAAATGGACTTCATCTTGACAATCTTGACCCTTAAGGAACTTTAATTAATGCTGTCACGTAATAAATTAGCTTCAAAGGTAAAATTAAATAAATTGCTAATTACAACATTGAAATAAAAATGTAAAGCCTGTACAAATAGCCTACTAGAATTTGTGAATGGAAATCGTGTTGATCTGATGTTTCTCTTGTAAATATTGTATATAGTCCAAACATGGAAATACTAGGGAGTGGGTGCCATTTTTATTTTATTTGGAAATTGTTTGGTTTTCTCCTGTTTAAAGTAGAGAAGTTTAAAGTTCCTTTTCTTTGAGTGTAGACTAATTTCCTATAGTTAGAATTTTTGTTGTTGTTGGCTTTTCCCACTACTGGTTATTTTACACTTCCTACACTTTTGTTACACCAACAAACCTGGTTGTACATGTCTTGTGTTTTTGGCATGTAATTTTTGGAGCCAAGTTTTGCTTTTATTTTCATTCTTTATATCATTAACTTTAATGTTGCTTCCCCTATCCTAGA
Source organism: Chanodichthys erythropterus (assembly GCF_024489055.1). Lineage (NCBI taxonomy): Eukaryota > Metazoa > Chordata > Actinopteri > Cypriniformes > Xenocyprididae > Chanodichthys > Chanodichthys erythropterus. Next base: position 39,996,763 of record NC_090231.1, read on the forward strand.
CTGGGAGGAATGTAACATTACTTTTGCACCATTAAACATTGCATCATTTCTTTCATCTTCAGAAAGATCTTTCTTCCTCCCCATATTGCACGCAAACTGTGACTTGCTTAACAATGTAGAACATCTCTTTAAGTAGGTTTTCCATTTACCTAAGAAGATCTGGCAAACTATTTAACAAACCAGTCTGAGGTTGATACCAGTTATCTAAAAAGACAAACAATCAAACAAACACTTTCTTTGATTTAAAAAAAGAAAAAGAAAAAAAGAGACGTTTATTGTCCTACTAATGTCACTTGCATAACAATTTGGAACACAGTTTATGGGTCATTAGTTTTGCCCTGATTAATTATATTTAATTATATTTACTGTATATGCCTTTAGGTTTACAGTCTTTGAATTAATTGTCCATCATTCTTCGTTAAACATGACAATTTTGGCAAAAGAAGAGCTGTTCCTGCCATCCAAACATGCTTACAATACAGGAAGCAGTTCAAATTGGCTAGGCAATCATTTCTGTGACCTATTTTGTGCATTTCTGACATCTTGAGCACTTTTGAGGAAGGTTTGAAATCTGTAAAAAATAGTTGTTGTTGTTGTTTTCTGTGTTCCAATTGCATTTAGTCAGTGGTGAACAAATTAATATTTTTTTTCGGCAGTAACTGTAACGAAGTCCCAGACAGGTTGGGCCCAAGGTGACTCCTGTATGGGCCGCCCTGTAGCCTACATTAATAACTTTTTTTGGGGTCCGTTTTTGCAGTAAATCCCTGCAACTGTACTTTTGCCCACCTGTAACATGTTTTATACTGTTGAAGTGTTTTTTGTTTGTTAAATATTTCATTCATTCATAGCCAGTGTTGGGAGTAACGCATTAAAAGTAACGAGTTGTGTAATCAGATTACATTTTCAAGTAACTATCTAAGTTACTTTTCACATTTATTGACTGACCGCTCTCCTGTCCCCACGTTGAGAGAAATAAAGAGCAGAGGTGTTGTGTGTGCTGCGTAAACATGACTATTATTGTAGTTCTAGACTAAATGTGAACATGCATTTACTCCTCTCACTTGCAGAAAAACATTCAGTATTCCTCAAAATGAATAAAAACAGTCAAATGCGATCTCCGAATTTTACGCAAACCTGTAATATACTATATGTATCTAATATATAGTCTCTTTATGTATCTAATCTCACTTTATTAACTTATGTCTGCTGATCTTCAATGATCTAATTCAACCATACTAACAAGCAAAAATTACTTTAAATTTGATTTAGAAATAAGTGTTGAACTTCCTTCTCCTGTATCCTATTCTTCTTTAATCCAGAACGGCAGCACAGCTAAAAGGTTTGTTTGAGCTGCGCCCTCTACTGTATAGAGTAGCATCTGCCTGCACAACCGGACGCTGCTATTTTCATGCTATTGAGATTTATTGCATCTCTCTTATTTTATTTCTCAGTTCAGATGGGCTTTAATGACATGAACGTTTTATTTTCTTGAACCTTTGTTCCCACAGCATCAAAATAAAATGTTTCCAAATATTTGAACAGTATGCAATAACAGTAAAATGAACATTAATTTGTATGAAGATTGATATAATTATTTTTGTATCATATATAATGTGTGCTCTTTGGTCACTAAGATTTTTTAAAAATGTAATTTAAAATTAGTTGAACAAGTTCAACTAAATGTTCTTTATTTCATTCACTTCTCTCTCTTTCTCTCTCTCTCTCTCTCTCTCTCTCTCTCTCTCTCTCTCTCTCTCTCTCTCTCTCTCTCTCAGGAGTCAGTGAAGATGTTGTCGCTGAAGTTCTTTCTGTGTGGTTCACGTCACAAACAAATTTGTCTTTGTGTGTTCAACTGTTGTAATATATTATTTTATAAAAATATACACAATCTTAAATATACCCCCAGAACAGTGGCGTAGCCAGAATTTCATTTTTGGGGGGGGGCCATCTAAAAATGAGGGGGCCGCTGTATTATATATATATATATATATATATATATATATATATATATATATATATATATATATATATATATATATATATATATATATATATATATATATATATATATATATATATGTGTGTGTAATGGTACATAAAATCTTAATAAAGAAAAACATCTTTACTCTTACTAACTTATTTAACCTTAAAAACACTTGCATTGAGTGTAAAATGAGGACGGTTTAGTCATAAAAAATAAATAAAAATAAACTTCATGGTTGCAGCAGTTATTTGCCATCCTCTGTGGCTGGCTTGTCAGTATTGTAATCTTGTGGTTATCACAACAACCCTAGGCTCATAGGCTGCTCTTAATCATACACTTAAACATTTGTTGTATCTCTAATCTTTTAGTTTTCATTAATTTTCAGATTAAAAGGTGCTACACAATGATGGTTGTTCTTGCATATCTTCTGACACCATTGCATGGAAGTCGATGCAATGTTAAATATGAAATTTCATTCCTTCAATATAATTTTGTACCGGTAAGTTTTACATGGACCGTTATTTTTGTAATGATGTCTTGATGCATTATAAACTCCTAAAAAAAAAAATTTCTCCCCTTAAAGGTGCCCAAGAATGTTCTTTCACAAGATGTAATATAAGTCTAAGGTGTCTCCTGAATGTGTCTGTGAAGTTTCAGCTCAAAATACCCCATAGATTTTTTTACATTTTTTTTTTAACTGCCTATTTTGGGGCATCATTAACTATGCACTGATTTACACTCGGCGCCGCCCCTTTAAATCGCGAGCTCCCTGCCACATGAGCTGTCGACTATATATTACAGGGCATTTACAAAGTTCACACAGCTAATATAACCCTCAAATGGATCTTTACAAGATGTTCGTCATGCACGCTGCATGCATGCTTCGAATTATATGAGTAAAGTATTTATTTGGATGTTAAAGTTTTATTCTGAGTGAATGTGAGGCTGTCCTCCGTGGCTAACGGCTAATGCTACACTGTTGGGGAGATTTATAAAGAATGAAGTTATGTTTATGCATAATACAGACTGCAAGTGTTTAAAACATGAAAATGGCGATGGCTCTTGTCTCCGTGAATACAGTAAGAAACGATGGTAATTTTACATCATTTAACAGTACATTAGCAACATGCTAACGAAACTTTTAGAAAGACAATTTACAAATATCAGTAAAAATATCATGCTATCATGGATCATGTCAGTTATTATTGCTCCATCTGCCATTTTTTGCTGCTGTTCTTGCTTACCTAGTCTGATGATTCGGCTGTGTGCAGCTCCAGACGTTAACTGGCTGCCCTTGTCTAATGCCTTTTATAATGTTGGGAACATAATGGGCTGGCATTATGCAAATATTGGGGCGTACACACCGACTGTTACGTAACAGTCGGTGTTATGTTGAGATTCGCCTGTTCTTCGGAGGTCGTTTAAACAAATGAGATTTATATAAGAAGGAGGAAACAATGGAGTTTGAGACTCACTGTATGTCTTTTCCATGTACTGAACTCTTGTTATTTAACTATGCCAAGGTAAATTCAATTTTTGAATCAAGGGCACCTTTAACTCTAAGCTTGGACCCAGTATTGCATCCCTCTGCAGCAGTTTTGAGACCGCATCAAAGACCAGACCACAGCCGATCTACATTGGAAGTTTGAAGAGCACAACATGACAGTACATCATTGCGAGGATTGACAGAGTAACCATTCCTTTGGATGAGGGCCTGGCGTGCTGTGGACAATATATTCTAGGTGTGAAACTTGTCCTGTCCACCACAGATTAGTTTGGTCTTCTTTTTCTAAGACTGAAGCATCTAATATTGAAAAGCCACATTCTCTTCATTTTAAAACTGACATTCCTACTTCCCGTGTTGTGTCTTTTGAGGCCCAAATATATTCTTCATCAAACACAACTGGAGCAGATATAACGAAGTATTACTCCAATTAGTACAAAATTAAAATTTTACAATATTTCCAAGTAATTGTCATTGCAAAAAAATTCAAAATATGTGCCTGAATGTTTGTCTGATCTACTGTTAAATTTGACACATGTGTTGTCCCTGAGCACACTCACCACGTGTTAAAATTCTGCACAACGTGTCATTTTTAACATCTCTTTTTGCAGTGTGGTTTGATGATATAGCAATGCCTAACGTCTTACTTGCACTTGGCCATGCTTCAGTTTTTAACACCTTGGAAGTGAGAATGTCAACTTCTGTGTTGGACTAATAGGGGTCTATCATAGTATTGTGTTTTATTATGAATCTGCTGTGCTGAGTGACATGATGCACCCTTTATATTTACAACATTGTTTTTTCTTAATTCAAAGCATGATTTGTGTTGTAGTGTGACCAGAAAAAAATCTCAGACTCACCGATAGAACGGCATGGGCAAAGCCATCAGAAAAGCCATCACCCAGATGCCCAACATGACAGACAGGAGCCTTTTCTTGGTCCTCAATCTCTGAGACAGAAACGGCTTTGTGACGGCCAGCCAGCGGTCCATGCTCATCAGGCAAATAAGGTAGATTGAGGAGTACATGTTGACGCAACACAGGTAATGGACCGTTTTACAGAGGGTGGCGCCAAACTCCCAGCCTCTCGGTCCCGCCAGGAACCTGATGAACAGCGGCGCACTCAGGAGCACCAGCGCATCAGCCACAGCCAGATTCAGAATCAGCAGACAGGTGACAGAGCGGCGACGAACTCGACACAGGACCGACCACACCACAAACAGGTTGCCAGGAAAACCAAACACAAATGCAATGACCAGGATCGCGATCCCGATCTGATGGGAGATGGATAGTTTGGAAGATGATGCAGGTATGACAGATGAAGTAGATGGTCCATAAAGAACGGGAGTCTCCGTAGAAACAAAAGTGGCCATTTGATTCAAACTAAATTGTTGCTTCTCTTGTTTGCTGTGGAAAGAAGGTAAACCGAGAGAAAGAAATTAAAAATAAAGACAAGATCACTTTCCCTTTTGCCTACAAAAAAATGATTGATACGGAAAATACATTAAGAAAAATATGCTTATAGATATACAGATTTTAATTGATTGTCATTGGTTCCATCCATCCCAGATAGCAACACTGTGTTGGGCCACACCTGGCAAACGTGACATGATGATCTGGCTCAAAACCACATAGAATGATGGCACTTGGCCAGTCTGATCCTATTTTTCATATCTGGACCACAAGCAGGCAAAAGCAATGCCACATGTCACCCAAAAGCAGAGTAAATTAACCAGAACTGAATCTTATCTGAGCCACAAAATCCGTATCATGTCAGCCATTAACAAACCTGTTAACAAGCAGAATAACTAAAGGAAAGAAGAGAACAGGGAAAAAAAAAAAAAAGACGAGCAGAAACACAAGAAATATGTCTCACTTCCAGCCACTTAGATGAAATCAACTGAAGATAAAAAAAGGACATCAAGTTTCTCAAGATCTGTATAAGTAGTCTTTTGCTGTGTTTGCAATAGTGGTGATATTGCCCAACACAAAGAGCTGTTCCTTTTTCGATTGCCGCAAAGCGCTTTTCATTGACTTGGCAGAGTGGCAGAGTTGAGGAAACAAAAACAGGTGTAGCACAAGAGCACATGCAGGGGTTCGGAGATGTGTTTTAAAAATGTACCTTCTCTAACTTCACACAGGGAAAGACTATATAAGTGGCCTTTCTGGCACTGAGCAGCCCATAATCCGCAATACAAAACTTTGCAGCGCAATTTTTAACATCACTTACTAACTTAGAAATATATCAAAATAAAGGAATATAAATTATAATAAAAATTAATAAAAAGTATTTTAATAACTGGCATTCTTCTTTGTAATAATTTGTCCATAGCTCCTGCTCACAATATCGTTTTATGTAATAAAGCTTCAGTTGTGCAACCGAGTGTAAAAGTTCTTGTTTTATGAATAAATTGTGCTACACAGCACTGGAATGATGTAAGTGTGAGTTGCCTACAAAAATTTTTGGCCTGTTACTTTAATGGTTAGCACTGACATGTGTTGTTTTTTTAACACCTTTTTTTTTTTCCTTTTCTCTCTGCACACCACAACCTGTCGCTGTGCAATTAAAATATGCTTATCATTGCAGTTCTTGCATTTTTTGTGATCTTTATGGAAATCTACTTGACTGTTTTGTGAACAGGATTTTCATTAAATGTAGTTTTATAGCACATTTGTGTTTTAACCTCAGTTGATATGCTACTTGTCATATTCTGTGAAAGATTTCCTGTTGAAATGATGTGTTGACCATGTTTTAGACACATTGACTGATAACATGCTCTTCTCATGTATCAGTACTAAATATAATGTTCTTAAGAAGAACATTTCAAGCATAAGCATGACAAATGTGACTATTGGCCATATATTCAAAAAAAGTCACCAAATCCAATTTACTTTCAAGAAAACAATACGACTTCTGTAGTATTGTTTTCTTCAAAAGGTACTTCTGTACCTTGCCCATTGTAGAAATATAAATAGATAGACAAAATAGTAGCCTATAGACATGAAAAAGCCTTACCTTAGTAAGAGAGCAGATAATCATGCGGAGTATCTTGTAGTATGAAAGCAGCAGCTGAGAACTTTGGCGTGGCAGTACATGTAATATAATCAGTTGAAACCAGTGACAGAAGTTTCCTTATCATAATCATCTTATAAATAGTTTTTTTTTTTTTTTTTTTTTTTTTAAACCGTCATCACTTCCTCTTTGCATGTGCTACTTGAGAAACTACCAGTTGCCTCAGACAGGAAAGAGAAAAGAACAGTTAACAATTACAAAATGACCCTGCTGTTTCATTTATTGTTTTTGTATATCTTTTCTTTCTGTTGTATTTTGTCTTCCAAGTTTCCATATTTTTTGCTCTATCCCTTTATGTCTCTATTTCTAATTGATTTACACAAGGAGTCCCGTGATCACTGATAATTGCAGTGTGTACTTTGATTTCTAAATGACCCACATTGTTTTCATAAGAGAGAGTGACCGTTTCCGCCGACTGTTGTAATCAGGGTAGGACATTCACGCAACATTAAACAATTGCAGGTGATTTTTGTGCAGTGGATTCATTTTGACTGATCTCCGTTAGAATGATGTTCCTGAAACATTCCTTCAACTTAATTTTTATTAACAACTCAGCTTTCTAAGAACGTTGATTCCAAGAACATAGAAATTTCCAGTTTATGTTAATGTTGATAGAATATCATAGTATGATGTTCCTGAAACATTCTTTCAAACATTCAAACACCTGCTGTTAACAAGCAGAATCACTGATGTAAAGAGAAAAAAACAAGGACAAAATGAAGAGTTTGGTTCCAAAACGCTATGAATCTATTTTGATTAAAGGGTTAGTTCACCCAAAAATGAAAATAATGTCATTACTCACCCTTATGTCTCTCTACGCCCGTAAGTCCTTCATTCATCGTCGGAAAACACATTAAGATATTGTTGATGAAATCCGATGGCTCTGTGAGGCTTGCATTGAGAGCAAAGACATTCAAACTCTCAAGGTCCATAAAAGTACTAAAAACATATTTAAAACAGTTCATGTGAGTTCACTGGTTAAATCTTAATATTATAAAGTGAGAATATTTGTGTAAAACACAATAATGACTTTGCAACAATATCTATATGGGCCAATTTCAAAACCCTGCTTCATGAGCTTTATGAATCTTTTGTTTCAAATTAGTGATTCGGATCTCCCATCAAACGACTAAACTGCTGAAATCACGTGACTTTGGCACGCTGATTCAATGATTCCATTCGTAAAGCTCCGAAGCAGTGTTTTGAAATCAGCCCATATAGATTTTGTTAAAGTCTTTATTTTGTTTTTTTGGCACACAAAGAGTATTCTTGTCACTTTATAATATTAAGATAGAACCACTGAACTCAAATTTTCAAAGTTTCAAATTTGTTTTTAGTACCTTTTATAGACATTGAGAGTTTGAATGACTCTCAATAGAAGCCTCATTGAGCCATCGGATTTCATCAACAATATCTTAATTTGTGTTCGGAAGATGAATGAAGGTCTTATGGCTGTAGAACGACTTGAGGGTGAGAAATAAATTACATTACATTATTTTCATTTTTGGGTGAACTAACCCTTTAATTGTTATCTGGCGCCACCACCTGGTTAAAATAAAAACAACACATGTGCCGAGTACATTAGCACTCCAGGACCAACGTTGCCTATTCCTGTTCTAAGTCCTAAGAGATTTCTTATCTTGTAATGCGAAACCACAAAGCAATGAAAGGGTTAAACTCTAAACCATTAAGTGTGTAAAACAGACATGTACACACACACACACACACACACACACACACACACACACACACACACACACACACACACACACACACACACACACACACACACACACACACACACACACACACACACACACACATACACAGGCAGACTGAGATCAATGGATCAGTTGCATACTGTTTCCCAACTAGTTGAGACAGAAGATTCAACATTTACAAAAATAAATAAATAAATAAATAAATAAAAACCTAAACTGACAGAAAGAAGATTTTGATAATGTCTAATATTATCCAAATGCAATACATAATAATAAAAGCAAGTCATTATGTCTGAAAATGCTGATGCTGGACTGTCCAGACCAAAAGAGCGCTACTCTTTGAGAAAACAAAGGAAATTAACTTTTGAACTCTCTCTTGCAAAATTAAGTAAACCAGAAGGTAATAAAGGTTTTAAGATTTTAGAGAAATTTCACTCTCTGTAATGGGTGTGTCCACCTTCACAGGGTCTTTTCAGGTGTAAACTACTCAGTCTAGGACCCTGATTAATGCAGATTCCCATTGTGAACTCATGTTTCCATTTGAAAGAAGTTTCTGTCTTGGTCTGAGTATTTAAAGAGATGTCGCAGGAGGCTCCTGGCGCGATTCTGTAATTCGATCCGCCCACATGTGTCCTTCAGACATTGTGTATTTTTCTAATGTCTGGTATGCATCTTTTACTCTGTTTCTGAGCATCTGATGTTTTGTATTGGTCATCTTTTAATTGATTATGTGACTGGCATGATACATTTACCTGACTAATATATTGTTATATTTTATTTTATTCTGCCTCACTCTGAAATTATTGACTCTAGTAGATTATAAATCCATAATCCCACAAATCTACGCTCAGGTTAGTAACAGATTAAAGTACAGTTTAGGTGGAGCAGTGGGGTACACCAACCAATGTTTTAGAGCTCCGACTAACACGTTGGCATTGGTTCTGTATACCTAGACCGTGTAGGCTAATAATGGTTCAGAACAACATAGGGCTGTCGGACCAATCTGAATAGGGTGAGCCTCAACCTCTGAATCTTGTAATATTATTCTAACTAAGTGTACGGGGTAAACCACGGCATGAAGTTACCATTAGAAAGGTTAGATTGGTCAGCTTGGTTCTATGGTAAGGGTCATGACCTCTGGTTAGATATAGTCTTGCTTTAATTCAATGTGTTCAGATCTATGGGGACTAAATAACATACTTTTAGAAATAAGCAAGCATGGTGCGACGTCTAAAAAGTATTAGTCATCGCATTTGTCTAATGACCAAGACTGACGATTTTGTGTATATGAGATTGTTTACCCAGCTGGTGCGAGACTCAAAGCGTTATAAGAATCCGAATGAACGAGTACAATAAGAGTAAAGAGTTAAATAGAATAATCAAATGTGTACCTAAACTATTATACAAATGACCAATAATCAGTTGACATTCTAAACTAAATTTGAGGTCATAATAAAATGGAGTCAGATAAAAGTTTACTTGGAATTAAACTAATTTGCCACAGTGAAAAGACTGAACGCGCAAGAAACCTTCCACATCCTGTGGGAAATCGCAGTTGGGCCAATTTAACAGGCCTTACATAGGCAAATTTCAAATGACTTTGAAGTTATCATTTGCAGCTCTTGGGTTAATGCTGACTTTTGGTGGTGATTGGATAATCCCTTAAGAAGAATATATCAAATTCCAGAACATGCGTGTTTCAATGTGTGATTTCCTGCTGGACTGGCATACGACTTAGAGTGTGAAAGTTGTTTGGCCCAATGAGATCTAAAACTGTATGAAGTTTGGTTACTGTAGGTGAAAAGGGGTGCGCAACAGAGCCCCTCAAATACAGCCAATATGACCCCCCAACAGTTGACATTGTGTTCTTGGGTTGAGCTTTGCTCCTCTGAGCCTTAGAAATTAGAAATTTAGTATTCTCAGAGTTTGCCTCCTCTCAGTTGAGGGTCGTTGGTAAAGGCTGTTGTTTCTTAGCCCCAGGCAGATCTATGCTTATGTGTTGGCCTTATAGGCCCACAGCTATAATTGGCCTAGGCTAGAACTAAGGTTTAGGCGGTCTGCTAGTAGCATTTACGCCCTTTTATACTACCCCTGTTATGTGAGTGTAGTCATTCCTAGTTGTCAGGCCAAGACCCATTGTCCCTTTGGTGTAGGTGCAGAATAGATAGCAGAACTATCTAGTGGTACTTTGACTTCAGTTTTTCCCTGAACCCCTTGAACCATGTTCAGGGTGATATGGTTGCAGCTTTTTAGGAAAGCTCCTGTTACCTAGGGTTCAGTACAGATTGTATCCTGTTTTTGGTGAGAATTTTTGATGTGAAGTACCCACCCTGTATTTTTCAGGGTGGGATTAATAGTAATCCCTTATTGTTCAAGGTTTTTGTACTTTGATATGTTAGTTCTGATTTCTGCCCTACACTTTGTGAGCTCAGTAACTTTAATACTGCCACAGGCTAGCACCTGTGTGTTCTGGAGTAGTAGGCCTGACTTTGGCCTTCTTTTAGAGTATGGTGATGTAGTTTGTACTCACCTTGCTGTAAGGGTAAAAAGTGTTTTTACAGAGTATTTTGCCTGTTGGAATGTTGCCTGTATGGCTCCCTTAGAGCTTGAACACTGCCACAAGCAGACACTTGTGATGTGTGAAGTAGAAGGCTCTGTTTTGGACCTCCTTCAGAGCACAATAGCTTGTTGTAATACAAAGCTTGTTGGTAGATATTTCAGTTAGAGTTTACTCACGTGGAAACTAGCACTGCCACAGGTTGACGCCCGTGCCATTTTGAAGTCGCAGGTCCTGTTTGGACCTCCCTCAGAGCATGATGGTGTAAGTTTGTACTCCTCTTTCTTAAAGAGTAAATATGTTTGTATGTTTGCTGAGTATATTGCCTGTTGGAATGTGTGCTCAGGTTGAGCTAAACTAGTCAACCTCACTGGAAAGTTTGGTTCTCAGATTTGGCTCCCTTAGAGCATAGACACTGCCACTAGCTGACGCCGTTTCATTCGCAGGACCTCCTCTAGAGCATGACGGTGTAAGTTGTACTCCTCTTGCTTAAAGAGTAAAAAGTGCTTTTACTGAGTACACTGCTTGTTGGAATGTGTTGAGGTAGACTATAATATGGGGGCACTCTACAGTCTTATCTGCTAGTTAAACTTGGTTCATTCTGAGCGAGTTCCATGTTTGTGGGATCTTGCTTATCAGCAAGCATGCTGTTTTAGGTGTGTGGCCTTCACAGGCCACCCTTTAAGCTTTCCCCCACATCTGGGTGTTCTTAAGCAGATTGAGCTTGTAGTTTCACATTGTTGGCCTTTTCGCATGGCTGCTGTGAGGTGTTTTTCTACACAATGTAGAATTTGCGTCATGTTGCAGGCCCCTTCCGGGGCCTCCATGATTCTGTGCCTACAGTATGGTTTATCTGTTAGTTTGAGCTCTGTACTCCCCTCGTTTGAGGGTTGTCCTGCATTGTACTTGGCTCCCTAAGCTGGTCAGTGGTTGAAGGCCTCTCTGAGGCCTCCCTATTGAGGATCAGCCCCCAAGCTGGTAAATGTACTCCCCTTGTTGGGTTCCTTTAGAGTGCACAGCCTCCCTGACAAGTTACGGTTATGTAAACATGGTTTCCTGAGAACAGGGAACGAGACTCTGCGTTTCCTAGCCATGCATCAGGATTGCCTGCTGAATAGTCCCTTCAGACGATAAGGTACTGACTGGTTCTCTAGGCGCTCCTTATATACTTTCTAATGATGTCATAATTAACTAACAGTCAACATCATTTGGTGTTATTCTGTATCAAAAACTTCTAAAACCATAAATGTGCTTTCTGAACACACTAAGAGGCTATTCACACGATAACGTTTTCAACTAAACTGAAAACTCATTTAATTTAAGACAATGGGCAAGTTTTTGAAAAAGGTACCATTCTCATCTCCGTGTAAACTAAAAAAAACGCGTGTGAAAACGGTGATGGCATGCACATGCATATTTCATGGTTAGTCTATAGGCATGCACGTTTCATGTGAGCGCTCTTTAAAAGAATGCGTATGTGCGCAGGCACTCAATCTTTCTATACAAAGTGACATCGCTAACTACAAGCATCATTGTCATGTATATGTACCCTAATACTGCAGCCAGAAAAAATTAAATAAACTAACAAAGCAATTAAGGGTCAACAAAGCCCAACTACAGGAAACACCAGTCAACACAACGGTGACTTCAAATGTTTGTTCCTCTTTTCTTCAGTGATTCTATTCATTAAAGTCAGGTGTCATCAGTAATGGTCACACTGAGCAGTGTTAATGATCAGGGGATTTTGCTGTGTCCAAGCTTAAGCCATTTTTAAGCCAGAAAGATAGTGATCACTAATATTTAAAGGATGTTCGAAGAATGTTGTTCAAAGAATGATTTCTGCCAACATTATGAGAACATCCATCAAATACAAATGACAATATATGTTGATTTCATGAAAATTGTTTTAAAAAAACATTTAATTCAAACACTTGCATAAACTTTACATAAATTTAAGAGAAAGGTTAGGAACAATAACTATGGGACAGGCTATGAAACTTTTCCTACACACAACCTTAATCATTTGAAGTTTGTTGTCATTCTAATGTTTAAAGGATGTTACAAGAATGTTGTTTTACATGTGTTTTCTCACAACATTATGAATACATTTGAAAAACCTTCTTCAAATAATTTATAAACAACATTTTTGTGCTAACCTTTTGAGAACATTATTAAAGACCAGATAAACCGTTTAACAAACATTCTTTTAACATTACTGGAAGAACGTTTGTTCATAACTTTGAGAGAACCCTGCCAGAACTAGCCAAAGTTATGAGAACATTCCCTGTTAGCTGGGTACTAGTGCTGAACAGTTTTGTTTGGATATGCAGTTCACTGGATGTTGGTTTTAAGTGATCTGAATCCTGCGGTGCAGTTGTACATTGTTAACACAAACTACTCCAGGTTTCCTTTAAGGTGAGATTTACATAAATCCATTCCACTTCTAGATAGATGTCATCATTCATATGGCCTCAGAGAAAGACAACGCTGCTTGCGCAAGACTCGTGCTTTTACTCTGTTACATTATATCATTGCTTTGACACTTTGATTATGCTCCAAAAAAAAAAAAAAAAAAAAAAAAAGCCAATGGCTGAAGGCAACCGAACCATAAGTATACATAAACCAAGTGTATACTGGACCAAAAATAGAGCAGAGTCCATCTTTAATGTAAGTAAATTATTACAAAACAGCCATTTACAAGGATGAAATTATGAATCGGAACACTAAAATAATCGCATTCAAATTATTTGAAACTTATTAACAAAAACGTCACGGATAACATTCTGCAGAAAACTGCTGGAAATGATTGATTAACTGAGCATCATTACCTCATTTTCATCACCTTAATATTACAATGTAGAAATAAAAATCAAATAGTTGATTCGTCAATATGATTTACAGTTCACACACACACTAATGGTTACATCAACATATATAAAAATATATTAAAACCACACGGCTGATATTCACACAACAACCAATCATAATTGAAGTGCTTCAGTTTCTCATTTCATCTATGCTGGGTACACACCACAAGATAATCGGGCTGATTTCTCCCCTTCCGTCAATCTTAGGTAATGTCCCAATATCTTGATGGTTCTACCGATTATCTTATCAGATTTTCCTGTGGTGTGAGGTGTGTTAAGAGTGACTGAATCTGCTCGGAAGAATGTCAGAGCCACCCCGATGGCAAATCTTTTCTTATTTATAATAAGAAAGAAATGTGTGGGGGAACCCCGAGGACAAATGTGTGCACGTTTTGGAGATTATCACGTGAAACGAAACAATATCCAATCAGAACGCGAGCTGACAGAAGCATAACAAACACAGTCATGGCGTAGCACAAAGTAAAGAACATGTTCCCGCCATCTCTGTGACTTCACTTAAACCCTTTTCTTTTCTTTTTTTTCTGTGAATTTTCTGTCAAAATCATTCCAAACACTATCATCGCAATTTCTTCCCACCTATCGTCTGCCATGTTTATTTTGAAGTCTTGAGAAATTTGAAAATTGAGAAAATTGAGAGATTTCCCGTGTTCACAGTCGGGACTCTGGTTGAAAGTCTGTTTTTGTGTCACATAACGGCACACCACACACTATACGAGCAAAATGGTTAAATCTAGGATTTTTCTGTTCTCATGTTTGTGGTCTCTCACATTTTGAAAATCTTTTAGTGTGTAACCAGGGATAGTTCACCCAAAAATGAATATTATTCCATGATTTACTAACCCTCAAGCCATCCTATATAACTATCTTCTTTCAGACGAACACAATCCGATATATATTTAATAAATATTCATAGTCCTCCAAGGTTTATAATGGTTGTGAATGTTAGGCCAAATTCTGAAGACAGAAAAAATGCATCCATCCATTAAAAAAAAAAATAAAATAAAAATTCCCAAGGGTTAATAAAGGTCTTTTGAAGTGGAAGGGATGCGTTTTTGTAAGAAAAATATCCATATTTAAAACTTTATATATTCAAACAACTAGCTTTCGGCGAAAGACCGCACGCAGAATGCGCAAGTCAACTTGCACCAAATGAGTAATCCTGACATGATGTATAACGCAGGATATAGGAGTATCATATGCTTAGACGCCTCTCACGATTGAAACACATATGGCTGGGCAACAAACTCAAACTCCTCTTCTCTTATATCAAAATCCTCTGACATTTGTCTTTAAAATTTTTCATTTTAAACTTCTAATTCATGACCAGTGTTTTGTTTTGCTCTCTCCTCTGTGCCTCCGTGTGCGTCATCACGTCAGCTCAAAGGTTGCTCTTCCACCCAAAATGACATGTGCAGTATGCGACTATGCGTACGGTCGTCCGCCGGAAGCTCGTTATTTGAATTTAAATATGGATATTTTTCTTACAAAAACGCATCCCTTCACTTCAAAAGGTCTTTATTAACCCTTGGGAGTTGTATGGATAAATTTTTTTATGGATGATGCATTTTTTCTGTCTTCAGAATTTGGCCTAACATTCACAACCGTTATAAACCTTGGAGGACTAAGGATATGTTTAAATATTGTGTTTGTCTGAAAGAACATAGTCATATACACCTAGGATGGCTTGAGGGTAAGTAAATCATGGGATAATTTTCATTTTTGGGTGAACTATCCCTTTAACTAAGCTCACAAAACATGCACACTGCACACACATGCAGACATGCTTCAGTGTAAAACATCACATTTAATATGAACGATGGCATTATATACAAATGAAAACAGTGTATTTGTTCATTGATTCAGACATAATTAATACACATAAATCCTCAAACTTTGATTTACCTCATTGACTGTTGTCTCCACTAAACCCTAATTTCCTGATTGCACCCTCTTTTACGGTCATCAGGGTTCAAAAGGGCTTGAGAAACCTATCAGGGAATATTAAAAGTTATGAAACTGTCTCTCTATACATATTTTCTACTAATTCTCAGTTGTGACACATTTCTTTGTACTCTAATGAGTGCAATCTTTGTCATGCAGCACTGCAAATGTTATGGAAAAGTAATGAAAATTATTGTGAAAGAAAATAAGAGCTTTGTGTCAGTACTAACAAGCATGGACATCGAGTTCCCTCTCAATTCTCAGTAATCGACCAAACTTGTCTCAATGGTCAGTCTTGAATCTTTGTTTACAACCATGCAAACCATTTGTTGGGGCGATGAGCAGGTGGGCTCTTTCTGAAACGGTTCATCGGTCTCTCAGTTGTGTGACACCCTGTACTGGAAACAATCTTTGAAAGCGCTGGAATAAATACAGCTTCCAGGATTTTGTGGAAATTTACGTGTCTGAACCTGTTCCTTGTTTAGCCCATTAGTCAATGTATAAAGAGTAAAGACCCTGTGGCTGCCTCAGTCTTTGTTCAGGTGATGGTTTGAGTAACGCACCGGTCTACTTGCTCTCTTTTTTTTTTGTTACAGTTGGTACAGTTTTTATTTTATAAAACAAACTTGGATTTACTCATTATGAAACACTGGAACAACACTCAGCGCAACTTTGACCGTAAATTGAATGCGCAGCCATTCGTTCACTTTCCGTTTTTCTGTAGCACAACTTTAATAATCGAGCTCGTGTTAGGGGTACTGATGGAATCCGAGTCTTTGTCTTTGAGACTTTCTCCTTCATCAGTTTCCTTGTCTCGGTCTCGGCTGTTCTGATTGCTCCGCCGACCCCTCCGCGACGACTCCAGCGCCGTTCCCTCGAACAGCCGTGCCATGAAACCCAGGCCCTCTCTCCGGATGTATGACTTTGCAGCGAAGGTGTAGAGGACCGGGTTTATGCAGCTACTGACAAAGGCCACGGTGGAGGTGAGCGCTCGCAGCGACGTCCAGATCTTATCTAGTCTACCGGAGGAAGAACATAAATGAGTTTGTAAATGAGCCAGTGTTACTGAGGTCCTGGTGCGAGCATTTTCTTAAAGTTACTCACCTGATTTTTCCTGGAGAATCTTTGGGGTAAAATGTAGCAGCCACCTGTGTGAGAGAATATTTTTAGGGTGCTTTCACATTTGAGACACTTCTAATGTAGCGTTTAATGCTTAGCACACACCTGCACCATGTTTATGATGTGGTACGGCAGCCAGAACAGTCCGAAGGTGACAATGATTGCCAGAATGAGTTTCTCGCTGCGGATGCGTCTGTGAAAGCGCGTCTTGCGGATTCTGCGTAATATGCACATATAACTGCCTATGATCACACCGTACGGTAACAAGAAGGCCAGCACTGTTTCCATACAGTACTGCATCACCACCTACAGATGAACAACAACAACAGTCAGGAGATATCACAGCCGCAGAGGAGAATGAAGACACTACAGATGATATTTGAATTTTGTTCTTGAAATGTACACATTTCTAGAGTAAAATTAATTAACACTACTGTTCATAAGTTTAGGGTCACTAATTTTTTTGTGAATAGGCCCATACTTCTATTCAGCAAGGACACAATACATTGATTAAAAGTGACAGTAAAGACATGTAAAATGATAGAAATTTTTAAATAAATGCCATTCTTTTTTTAAAAGGCTTAGTCCACCCAAACATTAAAATTCTGTCATTAATTACTCACCCTCATGTAGTTCCACATGTAGTTCTTGAGCAGCAAATCAGCATATCAGAATGATTTCTTACGGATCATGTGATACTTAAGATTGGAGTAATGATGCTGAAAATTCAGATTTGCATGCAGAAGGTTTGTTGGACACAGTACAAACATAAAAATAGTTCTCTGCCAAATGTTTTTGGCAAAAAACATTATTTGTGGCAGGAACTTCATGTAGCGTGACAGTGCCATGGTGTGGAGAAGCTCTTCACACGCATGAAGTTTCAAATGGCCAATTTAACATGAGAATGATATAAAAGCAGAAGGGCACAGTTAAATCAGTCACAGTCCCTTCCAATCTGACAGAGCCTGAGCAGTTTTTCCAAGGAATTTTCCAGACATTGCAGGATACAGATGTGCAAAACTGATAACATTCACAAACTTAACATTAACATTCTTCTTCAAGAACTGATGCATACTTAAAACCAACAAATGCTTAAGGCTTATTCAAACTGTTTTGCATATTCTGCAAATCAAATCTGGCTCATAAATCCAGGTTGTAGAGCTAGAAATGTGGAACAGTTCAGCAGGGTGAATAATATTTACAAAAGATCCTGAAACTGAAATCTGCAATGACAAAATACAGCACTATATGTGTGTTTATTATTGTGAGAATGATGCACGTTTATTATTGTGGTGATATTTATTGGCATTATGAAAAACGTCTCAGGTTACGCATGTAACCATGGTTCCCTGAGAGGGGAACGAGACACGTCGCCATGGCAATGCTTTGGGGGATCCGCCTCGGCGTAAGCGCTCCTGAAGAGGTGTAAAACTAGTCCAATCTTGATTGGTGCAACGTCATCCCGTGACGTATGCCGGCGGAACGCGGAAGCTATAAAAGAGCTGTCAAACACAGCTGTTTCAGCTACTGATCTGAAGCAAGCGGTTTGACAGGCATGCAGGAAGTATGGCAAGGGGATGCAGCGTCTCGTTCCCCTCTCAGGGAACCATGGTTACAAGCGTAACCTGAGACGTTCCCTTTCGAGGGAACTCGCGCTGCGTCGCCATGGCAACGCTTTGGGGAACGAATACCCGCGTCACCATACTGACAAAATGCCTGTCCTGATGTGAAGCAAATTGGCACAAACCTAGGACATAAGCAATTGGGAACTGGGTGTGGCCGGTAGATCTAGACTATAAAATCTAATGAAGGTGTGTGGGGAGGACCAACCTGCCGCATCACAAATATCTTGGAGGGAGGCCCCCGACAATAATGCACAGGATGATGCCATACTACGAGTAGAATGGGCCTTAAGAGGCAGAGGTGAAGGCAACCCGCGCACCTCATATGCCTTTGATATGGCCTCTACTATCCACCAGCTAATAGTAGGTTTAGTAATAGGTTTAGTTAACAGTAATAGTAGTAGAACCCTTCTTTGGGGGCCCAAAGCATACTAATAACTGGTCTGATTTTCTCCAGTTAGAAGTCTTCCTGACATAACACTGGAGGGCTATGACTGGGCAGAGCAACTGCAGCCTCTCACGTTCAGCCGACAAAGAAGGAGGATGAAAAGCCTGGAGGACTGTAGACCTGGCCACGTTGGTGGGTACCTTAGATACGTACCCTGGTCTAGGGTGCAGAATAGCTTTGAATCTACCAGGGGCGAACTCCAAGCATGATGGAGCCACAGAAAGAGCTTGTAAGTCCCCCACTCTTTTGAGGGATGTAATAGCCAACAAAAATGTAAGCTTCAACGTGACAATTTTGTCAGATGCTGTGTCCAAAGGCTCAAAGGGCACCGAAGATAGCCCTTCTAAAACAATAGTCAGGTCCCAGGAGGGAATTCTGACTTGAGCCGAGGGCCTCATCCTCAAAGCTCCATGGAGGAAACGGGTTATTAGATGGTGTCTCCCTAGGGATGTACCATCTAAAAAGGTGTGTGGAAGGCAGATATAGCCAAAAAGTGGTCCTGGAGAAATTCCAGCACTGAAGCCACCGGGCAGTTAACTGGGTCAATTTGGGTTGCCCCTCGAGGAAAACCCCTTGGTCCTGAGCCACCACTCTAGAGGTCTCATGTACAGCAGGCCAAAAGGTATCACGTTGGATGCTGCTGCCATGAGCCCTAACCGGGTGCGTCTCATACGTCCTGAAAAGTGAAGCCGCGGGCTCTCTGATCGGCCCCTGGTGGCTGGATGCAGTACAAGTCATAAACCCGCCCTCTCAATGCAAACTAATGGCACTTGTCAAAATAACAAAAAATTGATTACACATACAATAAAAATTTCCGAAAGATGGTTTTGGTCATTTAAGGTAGTTGTTATCATGCTGATATATATTCAATAGTTCATTTTTGTGATCAGTTTGATTTTTGCAAGCAATTTGGTGCTATAGAAACGGGGCGTGTCGTCACGATTTACAGTTGATTGACAGCTTCTCTGAGGACTGTCGGAGCTTTGAGGGGAGATTGAAGATGAATAAATAACTTATTTTTCGATTTCTGTCTTATTTCTCACTGACAAAAGTTGTTGTTCAGCAGTAAACTGTCCTAACCGACCTACAGATCTGACGGATCACTGAGTTTTTTTCCGTCACGTTAAATGTGGGCTTTATAAGCTAAATGTTATTAGCCAAGATAACACGGCTAATGTTAGCCATGACGGAAAAAGCAGGTGATCATAATCTGGCAGTTACTAATTATCTTTATGGGTATAAAATAATAATTATCAGGACAAAACTAATCCTACTCTGGTTAATTAAAGAGCACTGTCTAACGTTACAGCGATCGATCTGCTGTAGAGTTAGTCAAAAATATTATTGCTCTAGAAACAGAATATTTTTTCACAAGAATAATTTTAATTTGTGTATAATTAATTTATTTAAAATACATCAATTATGATATGTTGTTTTGACCTAGTTATGAGTAATTTAGTTTAAAACTGAACAATGTGCTATAATAAACATTCAAATAAATGTAAATTCCTTATTGCCAGATGTAATTAGCATCGTTTAAGCCAAATGAAAAAGGGAGGAGGAAAAGAAAAATATAATAAACAATAGATAATAAAACAAATAGGTGATCTGATCTTGGTGACGCAGACGTCTGGGCGGATGTTTGATACCGCGACTCTGCCTCCGGCTCCTGGTTTCACTGACGAGTCTTTCTGCGCATGCCCAGGTTCCAACATGTCAACGCCCATCATCGTCCGTTTTACCTTCAGTTCATTACAATGGAAGGAAGCGGCGTCGCGTCGTCCATCTTTTTTTTTACAGTCAATGCCCCTAACAGTCTCTGAAACTGTTTTACAGTGATGGGGTTGGCCTAGCTTGATCCTGGACACCATTGCCAGAATCGACTTGATGCGTGCAGGAGACAACTGTGCCCGCATCGTAACAGAGTCCCATATCACTCCTAAATACCCTGTCTTCTGAACAGGAGTTAGCAGGCTCTTTTTTTATATTCAGCCTCAGTCCCAGGCGTTTCAATTCTTGAGACTTTTTTGCTGACTGCCTTCACTCGCCATTTCTAAGATATATGTTGTCCTACGAGACAAACAACACCAAATAAGACAGACAGAGACACAGCTTGCTGAAGATCAGAAAGCTGAAACAGCTGTGTTTGACAGCTCTTTTATAGCTTCCGTGTTCCGCCGGCATACGTCACGGAATGACGTTGCACCAATCAAGATTGGACTAGTTGTACTTCTTCAGGAGCGCTTACGCGGAGCACTTTTCACATGAGAAGTGATGTTTAAAGATAGAAGTTATCATCCTGCCATCTCATATATACTACTGTTCAAATGTTTGGGGTCGGTAAGATTAAAAAGAAGTCTCTTCTGCTAACCAAGGTCATTTATTTGATCAAAAACAGTAATACTGACTAGTTTTGTCAAAAGTACCGACTTCGGTACCTATCGGTACTGAAATTTTAAAACGTGACGCTTTGAGCGCTGTTGAGCGGATTCATAAACATCTCTGATTGGCCATTGTGTTGACGCGCTCATCGGATATGCCGGTGATTGGCTACAATGATCAGCGCGTGGGAGCATTTGAAAGCACACGGAAGTGTTTGAAGTTGAAAGCGTTTTGAAAGTGGGAGCGCGAGCGATTGAAAGTAGGCGTCTAACAGTGGACCGATCCGCGATAGACGCCTGCTTTCAAACGCTCCCGTGTGTATCTGTGTAAGCGCTTAGTGAAGAGATTAATTGATGACTATTTACAACGTTTTTACAGCGTTGATCATTTAAGCCCATCACAGACATATCCGATGAGCCGTGAAAACAACGGCCAATCAGATGTTTACGAATCCACTCAACAGCGCTCAAAGCGTCACGTTTTTAAAATTTCAGTACCGGCTAGGTAACGAAGTCGGTACTTTTGACAACACTAATACTGACAAATATTATTTCAATGTAATATAATTTTTTTTCTATGTGAACACTTTTAAATGTAATTTATTCCTGTAATCAAAGCTGAATTTTCAGCATCATTACTCCAGTCTTCAGTGTCACATGATCCTTCAGAAATCATTCTAATGCTGATTTGCTGCTCAAGAAATATTTCTTATTATTATCAGTGTTGAGAACAGTTGTGCTGCTTCAAAGTTTTGTGGAAACTAGGGCTGCCCCTCGACTAAAGATTTTTCTAGTCGACCAGTAGTCGTTCATTTAAGCCATTAGTCGACTAATCGCGCATTTATATTAATAAGCCATAAATCATAATAATGAGCCTTTAATCTTATGTATACATAGCCTAATCAGTCCTCAAACACATGCATAAAGCTTGCCACAGTGCACCGATTGCCACAGTGCACTCAAACGATTATGAATGTGTCGTGAAAAAACAGCAAGGAGACTGTCTAAACATTTTAATAATTTATTGATAATATTTTCTGTGTTTTCGGCTGCAGAGATTAAGTCAACAATGCTGACTCATCTCTCATCTCCGCAGTAGTGGACGCGTCTATATGCAAGTTTCATATGAATTACATAATCTGAGAATATTTATTTTCCATTTGAATTGGCTCGTTTAAAAGTAGACATTCCAAGCTATAGATATATTTCTTGTGTCTGTGAGGAAAGCAGCCTATACGATGAGTTTCGGTTCATGCTTGTTACGAGCTCAAGTTCACCGAGACCGAGATCAGAAAACGCATCCTGATTGCTTTCATTGTTTTACAAAAGCACAATGTTTTGCTGTTATTGTTAGTTTACAGAAATAAAAGTAGACCTTTTACATTTTGCATTACTCTTATCTAGGACCAAAAATGACGGAGTATTTTAAGTTAAGTGCAGTGATCACACCGGAGCCTCCATGTCATGCAGTAAACACGCTCTCCACACAAACACTTGGATATGCACCAAATAATAGCGCACATTTATCTATAGGCAAACATTAAAGAGAATAGACTAAAGTTGCGACTTACTTGTTTCAAGTGATAAGCCATATTTGAGGTCGATAAATGATAGGTGAATGTTTGGATTTCCTGCAGTTAATAATCTGTTCCTCTAGGACTGCGTGACCTTGCCACTTCCTGTGGAGATTTTTTTTTCTGCGACTAACCGATTAATAAAATCTTGGTCGACCAAGCCTCTTCAAGTTGACTAATGGTTAGTCGACTATTAGGGGGCAGCCCTAGTGGAAACCATGATACATTTATTTATTAGGATTCTTCGATGAATAGAACATTTGGATTCTAAAGGCTCTTCTTGGATATGTCTGTTGTGGTTTGAAATATTAGTGCAGCACAGACTCACATATTGTGGTTGTGGGTGTTCGCAGACACACAGAAAACTCTGAGGCTCTGTGCCATTCCCAGTTGTGGTGCCGTTCCCAGTTGTGGTGCCGTTCCCAGTTGTGGTGACTTGCCTGTAAACCAAGACAGGCACTGAGAGTCCCAGAGCAAGAACCCAGAGTCCCACCAGCACCCGTGTAAGGGCCTTGCGGTCCGTCAGTGCGGCGACGCGTTTCGGCCACACTATTGCCACCAGCCTGTGCAAACTCATCAGCATGATCAGCAATACAGAAGCGTACATGTTGGCGCAGCAGAGATAGAACAACACTTTGCACAGTGCCTGATTGAAAATCCAACTGCGTTTTGCCAAATAAACTATGAAGAAAGGTGTCAGCATCATGAGGAACCCATCAGCGAAGGCCAGGTTTAGGATCAGAAGGGTGGTGACGGAGCGCTGGCGAGCTCGGGCCAGGATACTCCAGATAATGAAGACGTTCCCAGGAACACCGAGGAGGAACACGAGGCCGAGGATGGCTGCACCAGCAATTGCCCCGTTGATGTTGCTCATGATCGTTGCGTTGGCTGTTGACATGTTTAAAGATGGACTGGCAAGGGCAACTGGGATTGAGGATGGGGTGAGGCGTAAGAGGAGAGGACAAAAGGAGCTTGCTGTGGTTCAAAGCCACCTCGGCAATCTGAAGAGGAAAAGAAGATAATTTTGTCAGTAAAGTCGCTGTCTGGCTTACTGTTTATACACACCTACAGGTTGTGGCATCGCCAAAGTTCATTCAAAAGTATGGAGTCAATAAGTTTTTGAAATAAGTCTTCTATGCTTACCAAGGCTGCATTTACTTGACCAGAAATACTGTAAATAAATGTCTAAATTTCAGACTCTATTAATTAAAATGTGTTTTCAAAGCGTTTTGACGTAGAACATGGAAGCGCTGAACATAAACAGCACACGAGAATGAACACAGAAGAGAAAATATTGTTGAATGAAGTCGTTATTTTTGCACACAAAAATTATTCTCATCGCGTCATAAAATTAATGTTGTATCTGTAATTAATTTCTGTAATTATATTTATAATTACACTGTTGAACCATCCATTACACCTTGATCCACACTTAAACCGGCCCATACCACCAAACCGGTCTCTAACCTTACCCGTATCCCATCTCAATAGCAGCATAAGTGTTTTGCAATACAATATGAACACAATAAGTACATTGTACTTATTTTTTGATGCAAGTACATAGTAGTTAAGGCCACCTAATATAAAGTGGGACCTGTGGGTCTAATTAGCATATACAGTGCATCTGGAAAGTATTCACAGTGCTTCACTTTTTCTACATTTTGTTATGTCACAGCCTTGTTCCAAAAGGGGTTAAATTCATTATTTTCCTCAAAATTCTACAAACAATACCCCATAATGACAATGTGAAAGAAATTTGTTTGAAATCTTTGCAAATTAAAAAAAAAAAAAAAGTTTATTATATATATATATATATATATATATAAAAATATATATAAATATAAAAATATAAATATATATATAAATATATATATATATATATATATATATATATAAATATATATATATATATAAATATATATATATATAAATATATAAATATATATATATATAAATATATATATAAATATATAAATATATAAATATATAAATATATATATAAATATAAAAATATAAATATATATATAAATATCTAGCAAAATGACAATCAAACATTTTATATTTAGTACAAGTTTTCCATGTTTCATAGCAGTTGTACCGAATGACCTGATGTTTCGAGGCATGCGTATGAGCAAGTGAAAGCATGAATTTTTTAAATAGTTAAGAGAAAGTTAGTTGCTTTGCTTTATGAAATTCAGATAAGAATGATGTATTACCTATTGGACCAAAAACTTATTTACACAGAATCTCTTAGACTACAGTTTGTTTTTAGAAGGATGTAATGTTACTTTATCCTCTACAGTTAAAGACCTGGCTGTTATATTAGACTGCAACTTGTCCTTTGAAAATCATATTTCATATGTTTCATATGTTACAAAAACCTCAGAAACATTACTAAGCTGTGGAACATGTTATCTTTTTCTGATGCAGAAAAGTTATTGATGCATTCATGATGTCTAGACTACACTACTGTAATACTGCATTACTAGCTGGTTGTCCTGCTTCCTCAAACAAGCTACAACTAGTCCAAAATGCAGCTGCTAGAGACTAGGTCAAGAAAATATGATCCTTATAACACCAAAGGTATCATCTCTACACTGGTTACCAATTACGTATCGATAATAAAGTATTGCTACTGACCTATAAGGCCCTAAATGGATTAGCTCCTGTGTACTTAACTTATCTTCTATCGCCCTACAATCCATCTTTAAGTTCACAAATCTCCTGGTTGTACCTCAGATATCCAAGTCCACTAAAGGAGGGAGAGCGTTGTCACATTTGACTCCTAAATGCTGGAATAGCCTTCCTGATAATGTTCAGGGCTCAGACTCACTCACCCAGTTTAAATATAGATTAAAGACACATCTTTTTAGCCAAACATTCACATAATGCATCTCATATCCTTGTACTCTAGTTATATCAGATCAATTGCACATGACTATCTTTGCTTAATGTTATGAACAGCAGCTACGCTAATTATTCTCCATTTGCTTTTCTGTTTTTTTATCTCAGGATGCCCATCCTGAGGTAACTAGAGTACATCAGCTTCGGGTTGGATCCAGCCTCTTATGAAGGCTTCAGATGACCAACACCCTGAAGAGACCGCACCATCCCCTGCGAGGACTTCAGATGACGCAAACTCTGGATCAGCATGCACCATTCCAAATGTTGCTATATATCCTAATCGTTGTTAATATGTATTCCATTAGCTCATCTACATTAAATTAATACATTGTTAGCTAACTGCATGATTTGCATATGTACATTGCTGAAATTACAAAAATTGGACTGCAATCTCTGATAACAAATTACTCTAAATTGTAATGTTGACATGCATTCTATGTAAAACTGCTCTGAAAAAAATATGTATTGTGAGAAACACTATACAAATAAATGTGACTTGAATTGAATTGAATGACTTTATCGAAAATGGTCCCTTTATATTGGTTACTCTGAATGACATCAATGAAATTTATTTTTCGGACATTCAATGAATTCTACACATAATTTTAAAACTATTTTGCACTATGTTGATACACTATATTGCCAAAAGTTTTGGGACCCATTCTTAATCCATAGGGTTTAATATGGAGTTGGCACCCTTTGCAGCTATAACAACCTCAATTCTTCTGGGAAGACTTAAGAGTGTGTTTATGGTAATTTTTGACCATTCTTCTTGAAGCGCATTCGTGAGGTCAGGCAATGATGTTGGAGGAGAAGTCTTGGCTCACAGTCTCCGCTCTAATTCATCCCAAAGGTGTTCTCTCGGGTTGTGGTCAGGACTGTGCAGGCCAGTCAAGTTCCTCCACACCAAACTCACTCATCCTTGTCTTTATGGACCTTGCTTTGTGCACTGGTGCACAGTCATGTTGGAACAGGAAGGGGCCACCCCCAAACTGTTCCCACAAAGTTGGGAGCATGAAATTGTCCAAAATGTCTTGGTATGCTGAAGCATTAAGAGTTCCTTTCACTGGAACTAAGGGGCCAAGCCCAACCCCTGAAAAACAACCCCACACCATAATCCCCCCTCCACCAAACTTTACACTTGGCACAATGCAATCAGGCAAGTACTGTTCTCCTGGCAACTGCCAAACCCAGACTAGTCCATCGGATTGCCAGACAGAGAAGCGTGATTCGTCACTCCAGAGAACACGTCTCCACTGCTCTAGAGTCCAGTGGCGGCGTGCTTTACTCCACTGCATCCGAAGCTTTGCTTTGCACTTGGTGATGTAAGGCTTGGATGCTGCTGCTCGGCCATGGAAACATTCCATGAAGCTCTCTACGCACTGTTCTTGAACTAATCTGAAGGCCACATGAAGTTTGGAGGTCTGTAGCTATTCACTCTGCAGAAACTTGGCGACTTCTGCGCACTGTGTGCCTCAGCATGAGTGGACGCCGCTCTGTGATTTTACGTGGCCTACCACTTCGTGCCTGAATTGTTGTTGTTCCCAATTGCTTCCACTTTGTTATGATACCACTAACAGTTGACCGTGGAATATTTAGTAGTGAGGAATTTCACAAATGGACTTATTGCACAGGTGGCAACCTATCACAGTACCATGCTTGAATTCACTGAGCTCCTGTGAGCTTGATTTTATACACCTGTGGCCATGGAAGTGATTGGAACACCTGAATTCAATGATTTGGAGGGGTGTCCCAATATTTTTGGCAATATAGTGTATATGATGTTATAAAATCATGCCAGAATAAAAAATATATACATTTATTACATTTTAAGATATTTTAGTCACAAATGAATTGGCTGTATTGGCCTTTGGATGGTTAAACCGAATTACCTTTTGACACTTTAAAATCTTTAAAATACCTTTATATGTAGCAAAATATAATTAAAAACTTTTGGATTCAATAAAAGAAATTTAGTACTACTACCTTACATTCTTTGGATGTCATATCTTTGCTTTTTAGTATTATTTAGGCCTTTGGACAAAAAAAAAAAAAAAAAAATTACCCGTCACGTCATTGACCCTTACACAAAATGGGGTTTATATGTTTGGTATTTGACTGCTGCATATGACAGATGACTCGTTGGTGAAGTTGTTCCAGGTTATATCCCACCCTATAACATTTAATTTTGATAAAAATGCAGCTGAATATCAGTGGATGTATATCGAGAGCAAACACATTTGTTTGCATTTTGGAGATGCTTTAGATATTAGACACTCATAAAAAGGGTGTGAGCCACCGTAAATGACGTCTGTGGCCTTTAGACAACAGAGCCGTACACTCAGAGGCGGCCAGTAAAAAAGCAGTCAGAAAAAATTTCCACAGAGCCACTTTACCGTACATTAGTGAATACATTAGTACACGGCAGACGCCGACAGGCTCCCTGATGCATTACAAAAATTATATTTTGCTGAAGTGATTATAGGAGTCTGTGTAACGTGATCGTTATCTCATCACACCAGAACTCCGCATCGCATCTGCCAAATTCAATATGACCGCAAATCATCTGTACAAGAGGCACCAGTGCGGTACACCGAGTGAAAGAACACAGATGACCAGAACATGGATAAACTCCAAGTCCATTAGAGGCCCTCAGGGAGAGGAAAGAATAGAGACGCAGATCAAGTGAAGGAAAAGTCTAGAAAACTACAAGTGAACCTGACATGAAGAATTAGTCTTCAGCATGCAAGTGTTTTCATGAAAGACCCACTTACATGCCCACAAACTGTGTGTTCATCATTACAGGAAGTTTATACAGGAAATGATTTGTGAAACATGTACTGAGGTGTTTTTTGTTTGTTTGTTTGTTTTTTTTTGTTTTTGGTTTTTTTTGACTAGAAGGTGAATCTAGATGTTAACAGTTGACATTTAATAAGCATAATAATGTCTTTGACCATGCTTAAAACCATTAGAAGATAATGAGTTATGATTTAGATAATATGACATTATACTCAACCTCTATAATAAAAACTTTTTTTTTTCCATTAATACAGTGTACTTTTTTATTTACCCCAAAAGAATGGAAGTGAAATGTGACAACATGCCCCATAGGTTAAAATGTTATCTGAACATTTTGAATTTTGAATTTTGGTGCAAATATGCATGTGTGGAAACTTTTAAAACGATTTGTGTTACAACTAGCCCGGGGTTGTGTCCTGCGCACCCCTACTACAAAATGCCAAGAAATAATATTTCTACATTCTTGTGCAACATTATTAGTAATAGTAAAGTCATCAAAGTTACGAAATAACACAAGGAATTATGGGAATGATGCGATGACAAATATGTGACACAACTGGAAACTTTTATATTTGAACTTCTTTATCTATACATCAAAGTACATTCTTTTGGAAATCATGCTCAAAAAAAGACATAAATTTAAAATCCTAATTTTAATTGTAAGAGATATATTAGGATACAAATGATATGTTAATAAAGAATGATATAAAAAAAATAGGGACAGCTCAAACATTTAGTAGAGGTTTAAAATAAATAAAAATACAAATAATATAAACAAAGTATAAAAATGAAATGTACCACAAAATTAATTTCATCTAAACTATTTTATTATTTTTATTTAAGCACTTTGAATTACCAGTGTGTATGAAATGTGCTATATAATAACTTGCTTTGCCTACAAATATATATATATATATATATATATATATATATATATATATATATATATATATATATATATATATATATATATATATATATATATATATATATATATATATATTTTTTTTTTTTTTTTTTGTGCAACATTAATAGTAACAGTCAATTCATCAAAGTTATAAAATAACACAAAAAGAATTATGGGAATGATGTGGTGACTAAAACGTGCAAAACAATTTAAAACTCTTATAATTTAGCTTCTTTGTCTAAAGAAGAATTCATTCTGGGTGGTTTTTTGAACACTACTGAAGGAGGAACATGTGTGAGCACTTCCTGGAGCTTTCACACGATGCACTTCAAATTTTCCATTAAATAATAATAAAAGTTGATTTGAGACTTGATTTGATTCATATAGGCTCTGTTTCACTGTTTATATTTGTCTACAACACTACAACTGAAGTCTACAAGTCAAGAGGCCTTAAAGATCATGAGAAACAAGATGTGTTTAAAGTTGCAAAACGCTCTACAGATGACATTCACATCACCATATCTCTGCAGAAGACCACATCAGACATTTCAATTAATCACTGTATTCCTGCATGAGAAACAAGTACACAAATACATGATTGGATGGAAAAACTTTCTCTGTGTTTTTTTTTTGCCTGCAGCTATGAGTCTTAGAAATGATGCTTGTGTAAGCAGACTTTATTTCCTCCTGACCTTATGTGTAGTTTATCACAAGGGCGTTTACATTTAATCATCTTTCAGGGATGAGCTGTCTAGTTCTAGCCATTAATTCTGCAAAGCTTTTGTGGTTAGATTTGATGATAAGAGGTCAGGGAACATTATCAAAATTAACCAAGAGTCTTGAGGAGGACAAAGATTTTAATCATCAAACCGACAGTTCACTCAGAAATGAAAACTGTCATCATTTACTCACTCTCATGTTGCTTCAAACCTGACTTCTGTGAAACACAAGGGGATTGTTAAAAAAAATCTTCATGTGCTTTTAAGCATACAAAACGTTATCTGCTGTAGCTTTCAAATATCATACACATTAGCTAAATCCAATAATTCAGTCTGTTCCTCACTCAAAACTATACGAATTCAAAAGATAAAAAGTTTTCAGTTCTTAGTTGAAAACTGCGACGTGTAAACGGCCCCTAAAGTGTGCTTGATGAGAAGCACCAGGATTGAAAACCAATGGTTTTTGGTGTTTTCACTTTTCAGGAGCTTGACAACTGCTTTTGTTGTGTGGGAAACAACTTAGATCAAGATCATAGATTTCCATGGTGTTGCAGGAAAAATAAAGCCATACGGGTCTGGAAGAACATCATGCGGGTGTGTGAGACACAACTTTGATTTTTTTTTATTATCGAGTTGGTAAGGGATCATCTGATTATGGGAGATTCAGTTTAACGAAAAGGGGTGAATCGTTATCATAAAGCAGTGCGAGCCAACAGTCTTTGTATATAGATATAAAAGGTTTTTGTGGACTAAAACCAATTTTTTTAAAGGTGCCCTAGATTGTTTTTTTACAAGATGTAATATAAGTCCTAGGTGTCCCCTGAATGTGTCTGAAGTTTCAGCTCGAAATATCCCATAGATTTTTTTTTTAATTAATTTTTTTTAACTGCCTATTTTGGGGCATCATTAACTATGCACTGATTTTTTCAGCACGGCCCCTTTAAGAGATGCGCTTCCTCTGCCACACGAGCTCTCAACTATATATACACATCGCATAAAACACAATTCACACAGCTAATATAACCCTCAAATGGATCTTTACAAGATGTTTGTCATGCATGCTTCGAATTATGTGAGTAAAGTATTTATTTAGATGGTTACGTTTGATTCTGTGTTAGTTTGAGGCTATGCTCTGTGGCTAACGGGCTAAAGCTAACATTACACACTGTTGGAGAGATTTATAAAGAATGAAGTTGTGTTTATGAATTATACAGACTGCACGTGTTTAAAAATGAAAATAGCAACGGCTCTTGTCTCCGTGAATACAGTAAGAAACAATGGTAACTTTAACCACATTTAACAGTATATTAACAACATGCTAATGAAACATTTAGAAAGACAATTTACAAATATGACCAAAAATATCATGATCTCATGGATCATGTCAGTTATTATTGCTCCATCTGCCATTTTTCGCTGTTGTTCTTGCTTGCTTACCTTGTCTGTGCACAGATCCAGCCGTTAATACTGCCTTTCCTTGTCTAATGCATCGAATGGGCTGGCATTATGCAAATATTGGGGTCATACATATTAATGATCCTGACTGTTACGTAACAGTCTGTGTTATGTTGAGATCCGAGTGTTTTCCGGAAGTCTTTTAAACAAATGAGATTTACATAAGGAGGAGGAAACAATGGGGTTTGAAACTCAATGTATGTCTTTTCCATGTACTGAACTCTTGTTATTCAACTATGCCGAGGGAAATTCAAATTCTGATTCTAGGGCACTTTTAAAATGGGGGGAAAAAA
Organism: Chanodichthys erythropterus; assembly: GCF_024489055.1. NCBI lineage: Eukaryota > Metazoa > Chordata > Actinopteri > Cypriniformes > Xenocyprididae > Chanodichthys > Chanodichthys erythropterus. The sequence continues at coordinate 40,028,651 of NC_090231.1, forward strand.
AGAAAGAAAAAAAAAATCAACATTTTTTATATTGGGTTATGATTTGTTATGCATGCTAAATGACAATTAGACAACATGTTTCTATATTAACAGATTATCTTGTTTAAAATTATATAGAACATTATATTGTATGAAACTCTTAAAAATGCTGGGTTAAAAACAACCAAAGTTTGATTGAAAAAGGACAAATCCAACAATTGGGTTGTTTTAACCCAGCGGCTGGGTTAAATGTTTGCCCAACTTGCTAAAAGTTTTATTTAACGCAACTATTGTTTAAAAATTGCTGTATCGCTAACTTAAAATGAACCTAAAGTATGTCGGAAATGAACAATTATTAATAAGTTTAAAGAACAATAATTAAACGTTTATTAAATTGCTAATTAACAAATGTTCTTTTGATAATTATTGTTGCCTCTAGTAATTATGTGTCTGATTTTTAATTTCCAAACTAATTTGGGTTCATTTTAAGCCAGCCATATAGTAATTTTTAATCACACGTTAATCAAACGTTAATCAAATGTTTAACACATTTTTTAGAGTGTACATTACTCAAAACTTTCACCTAAATGTAAAAAAAAAAAAAAAAAAAAAAAAGCTAAAATATCATGTCTCATCAGACAAGGAGGGATGTGACATGACAAAGACTGAAGAAAATAGAGAAATTTCAGAGATAAAGCCAATTGTAAAGAGTGACTAAAGACACAGTATCTAAATGAGTACATTTTGCCTATAAAAACTGCTTTTAAAAAGGTAGATTTGACTAACAAATACATTTTAGACTGATGTTTTCTATTAGTGACAATGGGTCAGTTGTAACCAGTGTTGGGGGTTATGCATTACAAGTAACTTGAGTTACATAATCAGATTACTTTTTCAAGTAACTAGTAAAGTAACTTTTTTTTTTTCAATTTACAACAAAATACAAGTTACTTTTTCAAATAAGTAACGCAAGATACTTTTTCATATTTATTAACTGACAGCTCTCCTGTCCCCATGCATGTTGAGAGAAATAAAGTGCAGAGGTGTTATGTGCGCTGAGTGAACATTCAGTATTCCTCAAAATGAATAAAAACTCAAATGCAATTTCAGAATTTTATGCAAACCTGTAATAATTAACTATATTAAAATATACATACACACACACACACACACAAAAAAAAAAATCTCACTTTATTAAGCAATGTCTTTGCTGCGGACCTTCAGTGATCTAGGTAAACCATACTAATAAGCAAAAATTACTTTAGATTAGATTTAGAAATAAGAGTGCTGAACTTCCTTCCCCTGTATCCTATTCTTCTTTAATCCAGAAAGGCTGAAAGGCTTGTTTGAGCAGCGCCCTCTACTGAACAGGCATAATTATGCATTTCCTTCAGGCTGAGGCTTATTCATTTCACTTTTGGTGTGAAAGGACCTTAACATTTGCAAAAAATAGAACTTTTTTGTGGTTATTAAAAAACAAACAAGCAAACCCTGCCCAGGTAAGAAAAAGTAACGCAAAAGTAATGTAACACATTACTTTCCATGAAAAGGAACTACGCAATTAGTTACTTTTTTAGGGAGTAACGCAATATTGTAATGCAAAGTAACTTTCCTCAACACTGGTTGAATTTACACAGTTTTAAACTGTAATCTAAAAAAAAAAAAAAAAAAAAAAAACCCTTTCATTTGTTGCAGATAAAAGTCAGAAAGTCAGTTTTTTGTGCTATTCAGTGCAAAAACAGTGAATACATCATTATTTTAAAACCACAGGGACAAGTCAGTTTCATATGAAAGTGGGACTGAACTAGAATTACTGGAAATATTTTTCAACTGTGTAACTGCTTCCTGATAGCGAGACCAGACATGAACACTACTAGTGTAAACATAATCCAGAGAACTTTTACAGTTTTTTCCTAATTCCACCAAAACCAATGCCATACAAAACTGGGATAAGAAGGAAGAAAGGTAGGATGATAACGACATTTGCTCAAGTGAAGTTCAACACGCTTGGATTGACTTTCTGCCGTTCCCCATTTGAATGTGGCCAGTCTTTAGACTGTAGTGTTTGTCTAGTGTACGTCTCAGAGATTTGACATAGTCTGAGACATACACCTCAAACAGATGTGAAAATCCTCGCACACCCACTATATACACAAACACACCTTTTGTTAGACGCATTTGAGTAATGAGCCGCTGACTACACCTGTGCACAGACCTGATTTTGAATCAAATCACAGCACGTACTCACACACTACACAATTAAACACTTTTGTGGCTTTGTGTAAAACTGCAGACAGATTACTTGCAATTTCAGCTTTTACAAGAATAATTACGGTTATTTTGGTTTCCATCTGACTAAATCAAACAGTTCATATTAAGCAGATGTTGTATTGCACAGCACTGGCTTGCAAAGGAAGTATCATGTCTTAACACGCTTTACGCAGATGACAATATTCAAGTGACGTGCACAGAAAGAACTGATACTAAATGTGAGAAATGTGAGCATTGACTGCAACCTTGTCTGCAGCCCAAATATAGCACAGGTTGCATACCGTGGCAGTGTGATGCACAAATACACCTGGAACATACAGTGATGGTCATATCATGATACTGTGTGAGAACCAGATTTATGTACTGTGGTATTTTTAGGTTATTTCAAAAAGTGACATGGCACATGTCCACAAGAGTTGCATGTAGGCTACATTTTACTGTTTGTTATGCATGCATGCACATTTTGTCATGCATAAGAGTCACATTAGGCTGCAGATCTATATTGGTTTGTGTTACTTTTATTATGTTTATTTGCATTTAATTATTACCGTTTATACAAAGCGTTGCATTTCTTTATAATGACATATCGTTAAACATGGTCACAGGCTTTTTATTGCTGCACACAGGGAGTGTAAACTTATTTACATAAGAATCACAATCAGGCCATAAATGCAGTCGAGCTGGTCACTTGTTCTATGTCAGGATTTCTTAAAATTTATGGAATGTTCAACCCGATCTCACGGCAATTCGTACGTATTTTACGAGGTGGCTAAATCGTATGAATTCATACGACCTCACTGGTACTAATTCATACGTTTTTTGCTAAATCGTATGTATTTTACGAGTTGACAAATTCGTATGAATTCATACGAATGACCTACCCCAAACCCTGCCCCTAAACCTAACCGTCACTGGGGTTTAGACAAATCGTATGAATTCGCACGAGTGAGGTCGTATGAATTTATACGAAATAGCCACCTCGTAGAATAAGTACGAATTGGTCGTGAGATAGCGTTGGAATGTTACAGTATTATAAATGATTTATCTGTGCACTTAATTTTTGTTTACAATTCATGTGCTAGTAATCTTTAATCAAAATAACTTCCCCTCCCTCTTGCAGTGACTTCTCTTCTTCGATGATGAGGGCGGGCAACCTGTCAATTATATGAGATCCACTAATAACAAACCACAACCATCTAACCCATTCCCCATGGACAAAATCAAGCCCCCCACTACATTTGTTCTTTTTCCAGAAGCGGTTTCATTCTGATTTATGTCACAATATGGAAGAAAAAGCTATTGCAACTGTTTCATGTCACCTTTAACTCTGGCCCTTGAAGTTCACTGTCCAAACTCCAAATCCAATCAAACTCCCCTGCATGTAATTTTCTAGTAATCCTGAAGACATTGATTGTTCAGGTGTTTGATTAGGGTTGAAGCTAAGGTCTGTCAGGACCAGAGTTGAGAAACCTCATTTTAGGTTGACCAGTTTCAACACCTGTTGCTGGACTAAACAGATTGGATTGGAAAGATGGGAAATTTTGGACATTGTATTTTTATTTAACACTCTGGAAAAAGAGCTACCAAGAATACCAAGAATTTTAATCAAAATCTTTAGGCAAAAATAAATAAATAAATAAATAAATAAATTATAAAATGCATAACGAGAGGAAGATTGACCAATCAATTTACAAGCAGTTCATTCAAATCTAATTTAATTCTTCCTCTATAAATTTTACTCTACTGCATTTCTTTTCAGATGAACCTACACATACATTTAAATGTCTTCTGTAAAACATTCAAAAAGTTGCTATATAAATTAATGAAGTTTTCAGATGGTAGGTGGTGCAAGCAACATCAAGATAAGAGGTTTGATTCCCAGATAACGTAGTGTGTATACTGAATGCTTCTATTAAAGGCAGAAATGTACATATATATTATGCATAAAACACAGATATGGTACTAATACAGCGAATAAAAATGAAGTAATTTAAGCTAATTAACCAGATTTCTCAACATCTGTTGCTGTAATCACAGTGATAATTATGAACTAACTTCAAACGGATGACCGAAACCAAGACTGAAACGACTATTAGCCTACCTTCTGAGACGTCCAGTGGCTGAAATAGCTATGAATGAATGCGAAGTTTATACGTTCCCTTTTCTTTCTTTCTCAGTTCCTCCACAGGTAATTCAGTGTTTCCTGGTGCTCTCACTGCGGTCGTCTCTCGTTACTCTCGATAGTCCACATAGTTCTGTGGCTCTTTATACACTCTGTTCAGCCTCATGTCTCGGCGTGTTATCAGTCCCTCTCTCTCCCTGTCTGTCTGTCTGTAAGTATGGAGAGGTGGAGTTTATTTTTCCTGTCTTCGCCTTCATCGTATCATATCATTTGATCATCTGTGTCTTAAAATATTTCGAAATATGCAGCTGTAAATGACACACTTATAACTCGAGCGCACACACATCAAGCCCCTCCCCCTTGTTAGGAATTATAAACTCCTGAATCAGCATCCTGCACTCGTACAGTTGCTTGTGTAAACTTGTGTTAGCACACACAAGTATACACATTTGCTTGGGTAGTAGGCTAGGCCTACTAAAATAAACGAGACCAAGCCATTGACATTTGTCCTTGGTACGGTGTACATATTAGGACATCTTCACACTTCAGTCATACAACGAAAAGGAGTCATGACTCAGACTAAAAGGCTTCAGTCATTGGAAAAATTACGTCAGGTGTCAGGTCTCGTACAATTAGGAATCGACTAATCTCAGAATAAAAGGCATCTGACAAAAAGGCATCATTTTTTTTTTTTTTGGCCATGATTTTTTGTATAACTTTTTATTGGCTTTTAACCCATCATAATGCAATGCTTCAGTCATCTTTTTATTTCTCCCTTTTTTATATTTACCTGTAACTATTCCCAAATTGATTTAATTGATCTAATAGCTCGAAAGATTTTTTACTTCCCTTATGAAAATTAACCATTTGAGTAATGAGCCGCTGACTAAACCTGTACACGGACCAGATTTTGAATCAAATCACAGCACGTACTCACACACTACATAATTAAACACACATTTGTGGCTTTGTGTAAAACTGCAGACAGATTACTTGCAATTCCAACTTTTACAAGAATAATTACCTTTATTTTGGTTTCCATCTGACTAAATCAAACAGTTCATATTAAGCAGATGTTGTATTGCACAGCACTGGCTTGCAAAGGAAGTATCAACCAGTCTTAACACGCTTTACGCAGATGACAATATTCAAGTGACGTGCACAGAAAGAACTGATACTAAATGAGCCACACTTTTTCCTGGAGTGCTGAAAGTTCTTGCAAAAAAAAAAAAAATTAGCCTACTACAAATAAATAAAACATGGTAATTGTAGTTAACCATGGTAACCACAAATTAACCATGGTTTTTACACTATAGTTTATGGTATTTGTTGTCAAACTTTTGTTATACAAATATTATCAATCTGACAAAAAAAAAAAAAAATCATAGTTACCACACTTTTACAATAATAAAACCATGGTTAATTTTCAGAAGTGTTCACGATAGTTTGCAATGCAAGCTAGTTGTAATGTGTTATTTAGCCAACTTTTATTAATGCAAATAATACAAATTTACAAAACAATTCTAAATGTTTTATACAAAAAGTGTTACTTAGTTGTAACATTTATGTTAAATATGTTATGAGCCCCTCTTAGGGGTGAGAAGAGAAGAGTGCAACAAAAATAGCATGGAGAGAAGAAGGGAACTGCCATCTCCAGGTCCCAGGGCAGATACAAAAATTCAACACCACAAGTTTCAAAATAACACAAGATGAAATAAACTGTAGGAATTAAAAGTCTTCAGGAGGGGAGAGACCAAAAACAACAAAACAAAAGAACATTCTCACTAAGGTTAAGGGATAATTTACCTACCAAAAGAAAATGAAATAAAAATACAAAACACAATTCCCTAACTCCCTTTCTACATAAACACAGGAGAAAATATGGTTCCTAAATAAGACAAAAGCATCCACCTCCCTTCAAAAATTATTAAGAAAAGACTTAAAGTAACACGAAAATTAAAGCAACAAAATAGAATATTGGCTGTTCACAAATAAAACTTAAATTAACTGGAAAACTATGTACTGCTCAGATTACACTCAATGTTCTAATTGGCTCTAATTGATGGGTCAATAAAAATAATTAACACAATTTTATCCCCTGTCTGTCTTTCCTACAGTTACACAAGCACTATCAAAGTGTCATAAGCACATTTAAAAACAGATGATCCTATAACACAATGTCCTTTTTTAGTGAATGCGTGTAGAGATAAATAGTACATTAGATCATATTAAATCATGTAAGGTCATATTATATTTTATTGTCACACTTTAAAGGGTAAAATAATTTATTTAATGGACAAATGAAACACACAGGTAAGGCTTTTATTTGTACACATAACATTGAAACTGTGGAGCGTGTGGTGGTTACGTCATCTGACAGAGCTTCTTCCAAAAGCTTCTGGCTGATATGTTTTAAATAAGCATCAGATGGCGCTGTTCTTGACACTCTTGAAGCTTTGAATCTTTTCCCGGAACAGTCAGGGGAAAGCCTCAGTGCTTCATGAGGCTTCATTTACCCATCCCTATTAGATATACACCAGTTGGCTGAGACACATCACAGCTCTTTACCTGAACACTACAGGCAAAACAATATACACAAAGAACAACAGCACTGAGACCAGATGATAGTATCTCTCAGATGAAAGCCTCAGTCTCTCTCCTAGACTGGAAGTCTTTGGGTTCCTTTGTACTCCACCTAACGAGCTGCAACAGGATTCAGGTGGCACTCATGAGCCTGTCAAGCAGACAGTAGGAGGAGCAACTACCCCTTTAAGCAATGTTGCCGGGCAGTGTTACAGACTGATGTTGCTTGGGCACTTTCCCACTGAGAATGGGCAACAAAAAATTTCCATCTGGATACTCGAAATATTTTGCCTATTCTCAATGGGAAAGTGCCCAAGCAACATCGCTCGGCATGTTTCTAGAGGTTTTTTTTTTTTTTTTTTGGAGGTTACATTACACTCAGGGTTGCCAGGTTTTCACAGCAAAACCTGTCCAATTGCTACTCAAAACTAGCCCAATCATGTTTCAGGGGGGTCCAGGGGACGCATTCCAGGGGCTAAATATCATGTTATTTGGGGTCTTTCCAACCCGGACATGAAATACAACCCGTGGCAGCAGTGTAAAAGTAGCCCAATGCCGCAGGAAAACCACAGACCTGGCAACACTCGTTATACGTTGGATACTTAAGACAAATGGCGATAAGATTTAACAATGAGTCTTTGAATCATTCACTGAACCAAACTGCTTTGTTTAAAATACTAAGGATACCACTGATCTAAATAACCAACATTAGTCATACAGAACAATGATGCCCTAACTGTTGGTCGTGTATCACTAGGGTTTTGAGTTGATGGAAAGGTAATTGAATTACTTCATAAAATGTAAAATAAAATGAATATATATTTTTTTAAAATAAATGCAATCAAAATTTAACAATTGCGCAAAACCCTGAAATATTTAATTTGTTTACCTACATGTCATGTGACCATTAACCGACATCAGAGTACCATAAACATGTTATTTTATTTTATTTATTTATTGTTTGTATGAAATGTTAGGATAATTTAAAACCTTCAAGAAAATATTTTACGGGTGCAGCAGATGGAAAAGTAGGGAATCCTTGATTTGGTGTTTCGAGATGCAAGTTTGGAACTATTTTTGTCTTACGTAGGCTAAGTCTTATGCAAGATGTAAATGTAAGATGAATAATTATGTATGGGAGACTTCAGATTTTCAGATTATCAGGGAATTTTTTTTTTCCTTACAGAAAACACATTTAGGATATTTTTTTTTTCTAATCAACTGTAGCTTCATTGTCAGGTTTCCTGTCAGGTTTTGTTTACATCAGGGTAAAGCTGCTTTATGAGGGTCTTGACAGGGAAATGATGTGTGGTGGTGTGATACTGTATAAGTATGTCTGAGTGCAGATTTAATGGATGGTATGAAAAAGGTCCTTTTACAAGTAGAAGGATCGATGTGAATTGTGAAAGGATGACTCATTGTGGGTTGTATAGATCATGCCTGGGGAAATTCTCTTTCCATAGAAATTTATTCTAGTACTTACTGCAATCTTGTGATTCCACTCACACTTGGAAAACTGCTGCTGAACATTGCTTCCAAGTAATTAGAGAAATTATTGTTCATAGATTGTAGACAACAAATCTTTAAAATCATGAAAAAAAATCATTATGTTAATGTCCATCCTGGAGTAAATGGCTGTTTCCCCAAGTCTGTCAGAAGATGTCACTCATGCAACATGAAACTAAAGGAGGTCTAAAATACCTTGAGAAAACCGTTTAAGTTTCTACAGATAAAAATGCATTTTTGCAATTCAAATGTTAAAATTCATTTAATTATAACACATTATATACACATATAACAGTTTTTTTTCCTTCTAGAAGAGATTTCTATATTATTTGTTCCTATTTGTTACGATTCAGTATATATATATATGTATGTGTGTGTGTGTGTGTGTGTGTGTGTGTGTGTGTGTGTGTGTGTGTGTGTGTGTGTGTGTGTGTGTGTGTGTGTGTGTGTGTGTGTTTTACAGTTTTTCTCAGTCGCTTTGTTGCATTTCTCACATCACTATTCACATTTGCACAACAGTTCTCAAAACAATTAGTACAAACTGCAAAACCTAGTTGATAACCTGTAAAAGCGTGTCACTTGCTCAAAATGGATAGGTCATTCCTCAAAAGCAAGTATTCATGTCAGTGAAAGTGTCAGTGTCATCAAGATGAAAAGTCCTGACACCATTGTTTATGAACAAGATAGTCAAATGGCTTTGTCATGTTTTCATTATGACAGTTTACTCTGTCAATGTTTTCCAATGCAAAAAAGTCAGATCTTGGTGACACTACCTGAAAATGCTCAAGACAGCACTGTATACTATTTGCACAGCCATTTGAAAAATACAGTAAAGTTACACATTACTGTATTTAGTGAGGTAACTGAGTACAAGACACTGAATATGTATGTTTCACATTTTTACTGCATATGCTCTTTGCAATTCTAATTTGTTCACAGCATTGTGCAAAAGAAAAAACACACCCTTATTTACAACAAACATAAACTCCCTTTGGGTAGAGCTGTGCACAACTGTAAACAATATTGCAGTACATATGGCAAATCTTTACTGTAACACTACTGTACACTACAGTCCCACTGCAAGCTTCATGTATGTCACAATGACAGTAGTGCAGTGCAGATTGTTTAGTGCTGAATTACTGTCCATTTATACACACCTGTTCTCCTGACAAAATGTTTGAATAATTGAATTTACAGTGGTTCTCCCAACTTTTGGCTGCACCCTGCGACCAGCCTCAGCCATTGTGAGGCCGTGATTGACAACATGATCCACAATTGTAGCCCTGATTTCATCAGGGATCTGCCATTGGCCTCTTCTTCCTCTTCCCGTTTTGTCCCCTTCCCCTTCCTCCCCGCACCTTTACCCCTCTTCCACGAGGCTGACCTTCCACTTCTGTGTCACAGTATTGTAGAAATGGTACACACTATGTCCTGCTTGGTTCATATATGTTTGTAAAGTGGGGGTTTATGGGATTCAGCTCTGACAGTGATTGTAGAGAAGTGGTTTCTCATTGGTTGCAAATAATGCTTCACACACCCCTACTCATCAGTGAAAGTTGAAATTCACTTGAGAGAAATTGTTCAATTTAGGAGACATTTTCAGGAAAAAAAAGATTTAAAAAAAATGTGTAAAATTTGCTTGACAGATTTTGACAACTAGTTCAACATTTTTGTATGTAATGACTCAAGCAATGAAATGAGGACTATTAGTTTTATATGGAATGACTATTCAGCATTCACAAGTATAGTTAATTTTGACTGACATGACATAAGCAAATGATAATGTTATAAAACAGCAGAGAGTTGTATGAAAGCAATTGATGCATGTCTAAAAGCATTTGGAATTTGTTCGAAGGAATGAGAAGCTGCTACTATGATGTGCACAAATGACTAAATGTTGTGGAGGTTGAACTAACTGTTGTGCAAATGTAAATAGTGATGTGAGAAATGCACCAAAGCGACTGAGAAAAACTGTAATAAAGTTATAATAAAATATATAAAGTTATAATTAAATATATTTTATATTGCAAGACTAACAATAACCTAACCCCCCCACCAAAAATCAAAAAGGGATGAGATCCCCCATAAGACTTGAGTATTCTTTTTATGTAAGCTACATGTTTGTATGTACAGCTGTATTAATTCATGTTGCACTGGGGCCATCTGCTGGACAGAAGTTCACCTTACATGGTTATCTGACACACCTTTAACTCTATTAAAGGGTTAGTGCATTGCTTTCGTTTCAAGATTAGCACCGCAGTAATCAGTTCTGAATGTTTCAGGCATCTAATAAACAAAATAAATCAATTAAAATTAAAGGGTTACAGTAGTTCACCCAAAAATGAAAATTCTGTAATTAATTACTCACCCTCATGTCGTTCCACACCTATAGACCTTTGTTCATCTTCGAAACACAAATTAAGATATTTTTCATAAAAGCCGATGGCTTGATTTTCCTTGATTTTCATGATTTCAGTAAACGAGGCTTCGCTGTGTCACAAGTGTTTCTAAATTTCAATGGTTCACCACTGGGAGTGTGACTTTGGCAGTTTGATAAGCACTTCGAACCACTGATTCGAAACAAAAGATTTGTAAAGCATTGAAGCTTCATGAAGCAGTGTTTTGAAATCACCCATCACTGGGTATTGTTGAATAAAGTCGTTGTTTGTTTTGTTTTGTTTTTTTGGCGCACAAAAAGTATTCTCGTCACTTCATAACTGTTGAACCACTGTAGTCACATGAACTGTTTTAAATATGTCTTTAGCTTTCTGGGCATCTGTTAATTGTCTTGCTGGCAATGCAGGCCTCACTGAGCCATCAGATTTTATGAAAAATATCTTAATTTGTGTTTTGAAGATGAATGAAAGTCTTACAGGTGTGGAATGACATGAGGGTGAGTAATTAATGACAGAATTTTCATTTTGGAGCGAACTAACCCATGAATTTAATTTAATTTATTTTGTTTATTAGGTGCCCGAAGCATTCAGAACTGATTCTACTGTGGTGCTAATTCTGAAATGAAAGCAAGAATGCACCCATGCTGCAGTTTCAGAAGTGGCATCAACCCAGCTAACAAATTTTTGTTCTAAGAACATTTTTCAAACATTATGTTTTGTTATGGAAACATTAAACATTCAGTGTCCTTAATGTTACAGGAATGAAGCTCCTGAAATATTCTTTTAACATAATTTTTTATTAAAAACTCATTCTCAGCCGTCTCTCTGAAAATGAGGTTTTATTCTGTGAGAGAGTAAAACCTCAAATGGCAGGTGTGACGGGGAATGCCCCAAACTTTCCCTCGTTCAACTTGATTTGTTTTCTTTCATTTTCAGTTTTACTGGAAACAAAACAAAGAAAGGGATTTAGATGTATTTGTAAAAATGACAATTAAATACACAGTAAATCTTGTTATCATTCATTTACTGAGAACCTCAGATCTTGATTCTTTCTCAATTGATTTGGAAAAAGTTATAATTAACTCTAAATAAAACATTAAAAAGCTTGATAATTAAACTTTCAAAATAAACTTACATGTTACATTTATGTTACAACTTACATTTATCTATTATAATACAAAGGAATTAATGGAATTGATGCAGAGCAGATCCACTTATTCTTATTCACTTCTAAGTGTTCAGAATATGTTCAGGAATAATTTTCTTTAGGGCTTTTCACACTGCACCCCGGGTTATCAACGTACTAAACGTCGCTTTTAACCCCAAGTAAAGGAACATTTCACACTTGTAATCAAGAAGATTTGACATTAACATGAGACATATATTTAATAGGATTAGAAAAACTTTGCCTTTATAAAGGTTAAAAATTCATTCATCACCCAAGTCATTCATCTTGTCAGCAGTGGCGAGATCTGTGTATTTCTCTCTGCAGTATTTCTGAGCTTCAGTCCAGGTCTTGTTCAAGTTTATAAAGTGATACTGATGCTGAACATATTCAGATACGGAGCAGAGAGCTGTGAAAGAGAGGGGTTGCTTTTCATAACAGGGTCAAACTTAATGAAAACCATAATTATAATGACAAACATCACATAATTTGTTCATTTGTTCATATTTTACTTCCTCTATATCTGTGTATTTGTCGACCTCTTCCCCCTTATTTGCATATTGACGTCTGTGTCAGTATCAGTCATTATGAATATGGACCTTGTTCAACTCAGCATGAATGTTTGTATTTCTTTGGGTCACTTTTTATCTGTTGCTATTTGAACCAAACTACCCACCAATGAACTGACTAATTAGGGTTGAACTAAAAATACCTTTTTTTTTCTTTTCTTTTGAGCTTTTGAAAAAAAAAGAGAGACAAACTTATTTTGCTTTCATTAGGTTTTTATGTTTTTATCCATTTATTAATGCCCAAATTGACTGTAAAACAGTGCACTGTATACATCTCCATTTAAGAGATGACACAACTGAGAGGGTTAAAAAAAAACTTTTGAATATGTTTGAAATAATCTACAATGTCACAAATTCAAAAATTTTCATAAAAAAAAAAAAAAAGTAAAATTACTTCATGATTCGTGTGCATTATTCTGAGTCTTCTGAGTTCGTTTGATTGTGAAGATCAAACTGTTATTTCAGTCTTATAAACTCCAATCGTGTCCACCCTCATTTGAATCTGGCATGCTTGTGAGACCGTTTGGTTTGTTTACATAGGCAAGCACACTGAGTGCCATTACATAGAAAAAACTGCACACCAGGGTTGCCAACTTCACTTTTTTTTTTCTTTTTTCTTGTGGGTTAAAGTTTGCCATAGGTTATTGCATAAATTGTATTTGACTTAAATGCTTGTATTGAAATGTTTTACAGTACATTCTCAATGATAAAACTAGATTACTAGATAACTAGACTAAATTGCTAGATTATTAGTTTTGTGAGGGAGGGGCCTTTGAGATGCTTTATAAACAGTCTGTTTATGATTACTAGTGACTTTCAAGTTGAAATTGTGTAGCCTGCGAAATATAACCATGAAAATAAAGTGTGTCATGGTTGACACAAACTGTGACATGACTGTATTTTAGGTATGGAAGTGGCATATAAGTGGTTTTGATATTTGGTTAGCATCACTGGGCTGTTCTGGGCTATTTTTGATTGCCATTTGAGCTGGTTTGTTATGCAGACCTGACAACCTTGGTCTTCAAAGTCTAGTGTGACTCTACTAAACCATAAAAAACACCATAAAATGTTTCACAAGTTCACACTTACAAATAAGTCAGATAGAATAAATGGTATGCATATTTGGCATGCTGTCCGAGGATATGGCTCTGAGCGTGGTATCTGAACCCGAAACCAGAGTACTCCCCCGTTCAATAACGTCAACAACTGGTTGATGGAGGACACGTGATCGGAGATGTGTTTTTGTTGTGTGTCGTTGGTTTTGTGATGACAGAGATTTTATGAAATATATGACGTTTTATTAACAAAGTGCAGGAGGAGCATGTTCAAATGTTCTACCCAATTAGCATGAGAGGAGGCCTATAAATATGTAGCTGACTCACCTTTGTCGAGGAACATAGAGAATCACTCACTTCCTGTTCGACAGCTGCTACCTCCCGTCGGATGTTGTGTGGGTCCCCCCGGTCAGACTATTGGAATCGCGCACACAACCCTGTTCGGCTGTTGAGGCTTACCCGTCTGATGCTGCGAGCTGCAGGCTCCCATCTGATGCCGCGTGGGCCTTCCAGGTCCGGCGGCTGGAATCGCTCACTCTCTGTTCGACTGCTGGTGGGGCTCATCCGTCTGATGCTGTGTAAGGTAAAGGTTCAGAAGTGCATGGACTTCAATGTCAATTCAACCATTACTGTTTTCCATGTTCATGGAGTTAGTTCTTTAAGTAAGTATGTAAACTGTGTGTTTACATTGCTTTTTAATGCCAGGTGCTGATGTTTTGCATGGCATGCATTTGGCCAATCAACATACACTTACGTCACTGGTAGTTCCTATTCTGCTGGGTTAGACCCTACTCTGAAGTAGGAGGTAATTTAGTCTCCCCAAATTATGTTTTATTAACAAAGTTCAGGAGGAGCATCTTCAAAAAATTTACTTAATGGACCTAATTACCTCTGTTAGTTGACAGTTTATCAGCATCCCTCCACCAATCCATCTCCTCACTTCTAGTTCTAACTCTTCCTATCACAAGAGGGGGTGGGGTGGGGTGGTGGAGTGTTAGTTGGTGAGGCTACTGTGGTCTTGGATGAACATGCATAAACTTTACTTTATCTAATTATATGAAGAGTTTCGTTGCAAAACGAGAGAACTCCATTTTTTTAATTTTTCAAAAATCTTGTTTTTTGGTTGTGCATTCCAATTAATATCAATTCAACTGCAGTTGGTTTGTTTTGATTTAAACCTTAAACTTAAAAATAAAAGCTAAAAATAAAGCTATGTAGCACCATAAAACAACATAATAACATAACATAATAATAAACATGTTTTGAGTTATCTCATTTTGCAACGAAACTAAGTGTAAATTTGTGAAAAGGCATTCCTATAACTCCTAAACTCAAGTCTAAAAGCAGATACTTACGCTAAAAGTTATAGGAACTATGAAAACGTTCCTCCAGAATGGAAGACATACCTAGTTCTCGAAACTGTGTGTTCAGCCCCTCCATTCAAAACTCGTTCACTTTAAGCATTCAAAAATATTGCGTTGACATCAGACGCGAGAACCAGTGAGGTTTGTATGCAGTTTCCTTATGGCCCTCACTCCATCAAACCAACAATCTCAGGGGCACGCCAGATTCAAATGAGGGAGGACACGATTAGAGTTAATACGACTTACATTCTTTACACAAGAGACTGTCCAAAGCAATCAAATGAATTCAGAAGGCTCGAAATAAAGCACACGAACCATGTGGACTACTTTTTGAAAAGTAATGTAGTTTTCGTAATGTCATCAACTATTAGTATTATGGCAGTCATTGTGCAACGATTGACCAAATGTTGAAGAAAACTATAGTGCTAGTGTTTTGACAGATTGATTAAATTTTGAATCAGGTTTGCCATGTGTTAGAGTTAGTATATGTAGAAAAAAGGTTTTTAGCATTTTGAAATGTAATTTGTATTTATTTAACAAAATTTGGTTTTAATTAACTGTTTGGCTAACTGTGTGATGTAGGTGTATTGCTGTGTTAAAAGTTTAGAAAAAGCATTGGTAAATGCTTGTTACCAAAAAAAAAAAAAAAAGTTAACCTGATAGCTGAAAGGCCACATTAGAAAGAATGTCAACTGGTTAGCATATTAACCGATTAGCATGTTTAATTAATTAGCATAAGACAACAAACAGTCATGGTCTACTTCAGAGAGGTATTTCTCAGGAACGGTATAGTGAAAAATCTGTTCAGTCATTTCTGTAGAACTCAGTCCAAAGATCATCTGAGCCAATTTTGAACAAAATTGGAAAAGATTTGAACGAGTAGTGAAAAAGAAAAGAAAAATATATATATATATATTTACTTCAATATGGTGGACATGCAAATTAATGCAAAATGAAAAATGACATATCGTCAGAATCTGCATGAACCAAGGAATGTAATGACACAAAGAAAACAAATTTTGGATAAAGTTGTAAAACAACAACAACAACAAAAGAAAACATATCTCTGGACCACTAGGTGGTGCTGTGTTCAAACTACTCAGGTACCTTTAGGACATCCTGTCAATTAACCTTACTAAATTTTGTGTAGTTTATAAAATATCACAGTTTATGACTGTTTGGTTATCAATCCAGAGGCGTGCCTCATCCCAGTCCTCTTAATTGGCAATTAAGCGCTGAGGGAGAGTATAAAGTCTAATTTTTATTTAGCTGGGTCAGAGATTATAAAGAAAGAGTACAAGAGGTGTAGTACGGATTTAACCAATGAGAGAGAGAGAATACATCATATAGCTCATGGTATAGGAATGTGATACATATAGAAAAACAAGTCTAAATATGGTCAACTTCCGGCCATGTACCCATGCCTTCCTGGGGATCCAAGAAGGCCCTCTTCCATACTTGCAATACAAAAGGCAGGGACCATTCCCTGTCTCCCCATTTGGCCCAAGTAGAGCCTTACACCTTACATGGAAGTTGTTCCAGTAGATAAAGAAAACTAGGGGCCTGTACCATGAAGCTGGATTAGCTGGCTATCCAGGTAAGTTTCAGATTAGTTTGCGCCAATCCTGGGTTTTAGGTACCATGAAAGTAACTTGACTTTTAGCAGTGTTCATCGCCATGGTAACTTACGCTCCAAGGCTAACCTGTTCCGGGGCAGGTTATGTTCTGGTTCAGAGATCTCAAACTGAAATTGGACCAATCAGATGTGAGCAAAGTTACACTGACACACCCAACACAATAAAGTCACTCCCCCAGTTTCTCTTCCTCCAAATTAAAGGTCATTATTTAGTAAAAACTAATATTTAACGATGAAATTGTCTGGTTTTAATGATTATTACTTTTTTTTCACTTACTATTTTATGATTTATATATGATTTGTATAATTATATCATCTATGTTTGTATTAATCCATTAGACACACCCAGGTTTAGTTTAACAGTTGTTATTTAGCATTTAGTTTCAATGAATATTAATATATATATAGATCATATGTAATATAAATAAGGTGTAAATATACTCTTTAAATATGACTACATGTGACTTTGTATGTTTGAGTCTCTATCGTATTATCAACTATATACTCTAACTTCACAAATTTCACTTGCACCGATAGAGAAAGATCATTTCTTTTATTTGTCTTTCACAGACAAGTATTTTCCATTAGTGTAAATGCGTTTAAATTCTTCATTTTCAGCAAAGAGTTTTGAATGGCGCTGGCTCTCTCGCGAGAATTGAATCGCAGTTTATCTCTGTTGCAAGGCATGTGATTGGCTGTTCACCACTGATGTCACGCATTCATGTGCACATGCTCCACAAACTCAGGATCAAAGCCTTAGAAAATTGATGATCGACATCATGGTACCAATAAAGTTGGATTGGAGTGGTTTGGTTTTGTCAACTCGAAACTAATCCTATAACCCTGAGTTTGTTCAACTACCATCATGGTACATGCACCAGATTTTATAGTATAGAATACAGCTTCACCAGACGACAAAAGACCTTCTGTCTACATTCCTTCAATGCTGAGACCAGCACTTTAAACATAAAATCTTTCAATGACAAATTTTAAAATGGCAGAAGGATGATTTGTCAGATCCTGGCATGGATCCGTGATACATGGAATCCATAGATCCATAGAGTCTTAATCATTCATTTTTATTAAATAGTTTTTCAATATAAACTTGGAATATTATAGCACTTGTTGCTTGTTGACGGTGTAAGATAAATGATTTGACATGAAGCTTAAACATGTTTTTACACTGGAGTAAATAAACCAAACACACTCCTCATTTTGAAACACTAACACAAACCACTGGATGAGATTATCTATTACAGGAATAATTTTGAGGAATAGGAATTATTACAGTATCTATTATTACTAATATCTATATCTATTACAGGAATAGTCCACTCAGTTCACTTCCTGGCCACTAGGATTCGCTAAATCACTCATGCCCAAAGGGCCCTAGATACTAAGGGTACATTATGCTTTTTCACCTCACAATAATGTTCAGTAGGCTATGTTACGGGGGTTAAATATAAGGGAAATATATTCTTGTGCCCTCTCAACTACAACTGTTCCGTTCTCATAGGTGGCTGCTGCTCCCATCAATATTGCATCAGACACTGAATCAGCTTCTGTTGCTGCATCCCATCCTGTAGCTCCTCCTGCAATGAATCCTGTAAGAGTTGCAACTGAAAGAGTAACACCGGCAGCATATGTACTAACCCCTGCACCTGCTGCAGTTCCTCCTGTGACCCCTGCATTTAGCGTAGCTGCTCCAATACCTGACCCTGCTGCTCTTGTTACTTCTGTAAGGCAGGTCGCCACTATTGCAACACAAAAGCCAATGCCCATTAAAGCACCAGTTAGAGCCCCTGCTGATGCACCTGCAAATTTCATCAGAAGATTATCATGGACAGTCCTTTCCGCTCTTTCTCGCTGCTGGTTTGGAGACACATTGTCTTCATTTGTATTCATCATCTCCGCCTGAATCATCCTCTCCACACTTTGAAGCAGCTCATTGGTGTAGCGACGGCCATTCCTTTGCACCATCTTGTTTATGGTATCCAGCAGATTTTTCACCTGAACCCAGTTGCTTTTGTACCCACAACTACAGGGGCAATGGAAACATTTTCTCCAGTATTTATTGTCAATGACATGACAGCGACCTCCACATCTATTAACAAGCTCCTGCAGGTTTGGATTTCTCTGAACAAATTCTTCGATGGTTTGACCCTCTAGTTCTTCACCATGAGTGAATAAAACCACTGCATGTCTAAAAGTATCCTCTCCCCAATATTCAACAATTCTATCCACAATCTCCATTTCTTGTCTTGTGTACCTTTCAACTTTTAGAACAATGACAAAGGCATCAATACCTGCAGTGCAATTAATAATGGACCTAATGATCTCAGATTTGATGGTCTCATCATCACGATCTGTGTCAAAGACTCCAGGTGTGTCGATAACGGTGATCTTTTGCCCATAAACATTTCTCTCTCCTCTTACAGATGTAACTGTTATGGAATTAGGTGAAGCGTCAGGTGTGAAACGGTTTTTTCTGAGGATTGTATTTCCAGCACTGCTTTTTCCATGTCCAGTTTTCCCAAGAAGGACGATATTTTTGTCTGTTGAAGACACGCTCGCTATTTGAAGAAGACATTTGTTATATAATGGTAATCTTTATAAGACAGGTATTATGTTTTTACAGCATTTCTTTTTAGAGTACTTACCTCCCATTACCTACAGTAATTGATGTGAGTCTCTGCAATAAAAATAATACAGAGGTTATTCATGATTCTGACCCAAATGACCCTTTGCCAGGAGTTTGATTGGCAGGCAATCTAACCAGTCATAATTTCATAATGCCGAATCTGCCGTTATGTCCGACAAAGCAGTCAGGGGAGTTATGCTGCTCACGTGCTACTGGAAATTTGATAATTCCCACTTATGAAATCGTGATTACGAGCTCATCGCATTCAAGTTTCAAAATGGGAGGGCGTTCATGTGCAATATTTACCTAGGAAACTCGGATTTACAATAATTCCAAGAGCATGTGAAGGCTTGAACTTGTTTGGCTTGAAAATGGTGTGTACTGACATCTTTCTGTGGTTACAACAACATTTATTCTGATGTTCATTCTGTTACAGATCCCTTGTTTCCCTGGACTCCATTTCCCAGAATCCTCCTGTTCTCCACACCTGCACTCACTTCCCTCGTCAGTTCCTCATCATCACTCATCACCTGCACCTGGACTCTATTGTTAGCACTCCCTTTATATTGCACTCACTCCCTTCACTCCTGGTCCGTCTTGAATGTTAGTTGCTGTGTATGTTGGTTTCTCCTCGCCTGTGTTCATTAAAATACACCATTATTGTGGAAATCCGTATCTGCCTCTTCTCTACACCACCATATCATAACAGAAAGACGGACCCAAAGACGTTGGATTTTCACAGGGAAAAAAAAAAAAAAAAAGGAGACTTTCCCCAGCTCCCTGGATCCAGCTCCTCCAACGCCTCTCACCCTGACAGCCAGCGATCGCCTTATCGGGCTCCTGCAGGTAGGACGTTCGCTGGAGAGATATGTGGAGGAGTTCGTTGAGCTTGCTTACTTGTCTGACTGGCCTGAAGCAGTTTTGATCTCCCTGTTTTTGGATGGATTGGATGACGACACTATCCGTTTTGATGAACCTGTTTTTTGTTTCTCCTTAAGCGAAACTATCAATTTAATTTTGTGTTTAAATGGCTCCAAATTCTTTGTGGATGAGGTTCAGGATAAGTGTTGTCGTCCAGTCCATCCAGAAACACGGTTGGCCGGGCCAGTCAGTCAACCTCCGGCTTCCTCCGCATACCCCTCCAGCAAACTCCCTGCCTGCCCCATGCTGGACCCACATTCCTCCACTGGGCCCAGTAAGCGGAGGAGGAGGAAGAAAGCGGCTCCAGTCTCTCCAGAGCCCGCTCCAGTCTCTCCAGAGCCCGCTCCAGTCTCTCCAGAGCCCGCTCCAGTCTCTCCAGAGCCCGCTCCAGTCTCTCCAGAGCCCGCTCCAGTATCTCCAGAGCCCGCTCCAGTCCCCACAGAGCCCGCTCCAGTGCCTGTGGGGATTTTAATTGTATTTGAGGGGATGAACTGGCCCTCACCAGTCTCCGCCGGGCCAAGTTCTCCAGTCTCCGCCGGGCCAAGTTCTCCAGTCTCCGCCGGGCCAAGTTCTCCAGTCTCCGCCGGGCCAAGTTCTCCAGTCTCCGCCGGGCCAAGTTCTCCAGTCTCCGCCGGGCCAAGTTCTCCAGTCTCCGCCGGGCCAAGTTCTCCAGTCTCCGCCGGGCCAAGTTCTCCAGTCTCCGCCGGGCCAAGTTCTCCAGTCTCCGCCGGGCCAAGTTCTCCAGTCTCCGCCGGGCCAAGTTCTCCAGTCTCCGCCGGGCCAAGTTCTCCAGTCTCCGCCGAGCCAAGTTCTCCAGTCTCCGCCGCCGCCGAGCCCTCAGCTCCAGCCGCCGCCGCCGAGCCAGCACCTATTATGAACTGTGTTTTTGTACCCGCTAGCCCTAAGACTGTTTACCCTCCCTGCCTCCCTCTCCCACCTCCATCCATTTGTGTTTGCACTGAACCTCCACCTCAAGCCCCCTCGCCCAGATCTCCACCTCGGACCTCTGGGCGATTACCTACACCCTGGCTCCAACCTCCCTCCGCTCCACCGTTGCCCATCAGTCCACCAGTGTCACCAGTCTCCATCCTGCCCCCGTTCACACCTTGGTCCCTCGTCAGCCTGCCCTCACTTCTGGACTGCACTCCTCCGTCTTCGCTCCGTCCCTCCGTCCCTCAGCTCCAGTTGGCCTCCTCACTCCCCCCAGTGTTCACTTTGTTGTCTGTCGCCTGTCTCCTACTGTGGCCTTCTGGAGCCCCGGCTGCGCTTCGGTCGGCGGAGCCGCTGGTTCCGCCATCTCCCGCCGGTCCTTCAGCGCCGCCTGGGCACAACGGCATGAAGCCTTCGGTCCCTGACCCGCCATGGCGGCCTGCTGCACCTGACCCGCCATGTCTGCCCGCTGCATGTCTGCCCGCTGCACCTGACCCGCCATGGCTGCCTTCAGCCCCTGACCCGCCATGGCTGCCTTCAGCCCCTGACCCGCCATGGCTGCCTTCAGCCCCTGACCCGCCATGGCTTTTGAACCTGCCCTGGAGACCTCCACTCCAGTCTACTCCTCTCCCTGCACCGGCATGAGGTCTCCAGGGCACCCGCCCCCCTCCCGGTTGTTACATCTACGGCGCGAGGACGCGCCTACCGGGAGGGGGAGGTACTGTTACAGATCCCTTGTTTCCCTGGACTCCATTTCCCAGAATCCTCCTGTTCTCCACACCTGCACTCACTTCCCTCGTCAGTTCCTCATCATCACTCATCACCTGCACCTGGACTCTATTGTTAGCACTCCCTTTATATTGCACTCACTCCCTTCACTCCTGGTCCGTCTTGAATGTTAGTTGCTGTGTATGTTGGTTTCTCCTCGCCTGTGTTCATTAAAATACACCATTATTGTGGAAATCCGTATCTGCCTCTTCTCTACACCACCATATCATAACACATTCACGTTTATTTAATGCTATAAATTAACTAGATTAACTTAAATTAAGTTTGGCCATTAACTTATGGTTAGTTCTCCCAAAAATTTAAATTCTGTAATTAATTAATTGTCCTCGTGTCGTTCCACACCCGTAAGACCTTTGTTCATCTTCGTAACACACAAATTAAGATATTTTTGATCAAATCTGATGGCTCAGAGAGACCTGAATTGCCAGCAAGACAATTAACACCATTTAAAAGTTCATGTGACTACAGTGATTCAATCTTAATGTTAGGAAGTGACGAGAATACGTTTTGTGCTCCAAAATACTTTATTCAACAATGTCTAGTGATGGGCGATTTCAAAACACTGCTTCATGAAGCTTCAAAGCTTTACAAATCTTTTGTTTCGAATCAGTGGTTCGGAGCGTGTATCAAACTGCGACCCAGTGTTGAACCAATGAAATTTCAAAACACTTATGATGCAACGAAGCATCGTTTACTGAAATTACGTGACTTTGGCAGTCTGATACATGCTCTGAAACACTGATTCAAAACAAAAAGATTCGTAAAGCTTCATGAAGCAAAGTTTTGAAATCACCCCTCACTAAATACGTTGAATAAAGTCATTATTTTGTTTTTTTGGCGCATAAAAAGTACTATCATCACACGTAACATGAAGATTGAACCACTGTAGTCACATGAACTGTTTTAAATACGTCTTTAGTACCTTTCTGGGCATTGAAAGTGTTAATAATCTTGCTGGCAATAGGCCTCTCTGAGCCATCGGATTTTATCAAAAATATCTTAATTTGTGTTCCGAAGATGAACGAAGGTCTTACAGGTGTGGAACGACATGAGGGTGAGTAATTAATGACAGAATCGGGTGAACTAAGTCATTAACGAGCCTCAAAACTGTATTTATTATTTAATTTCTTTGTTTCATATCAAAAGTAACCTGCTCTGTTTTGACTTTGACACGTTGTCAGTGTCCTCTTTGCTCCATGAACTAAATAGAGGAACAACTATACCCATCAGATATGTGCTCTTCACTATAATATATACATTACAATACATAACATTTATGTCAAACATCATTTCAAGTTTGCAGTGCAATATTAAAGGGAAAAATGGTATTTTAAGAAAAAGGAAAATATCTTCTTACTGAACTGTTTTGCAGGTTCTATATTCATTTACTCTTCTGCTGTGTTTATTTATTTATTTGACAGGAAACATTGAAAAGTGTGTATTTTGAGGAACAGGTGTGTGATCTTGGATTGTATCGAACATACACATTGCTACTCTGGTGTACAATGTGAGTGAAGTGTTTTCTAATGTGTGGAGATTCATGTGCAATAACAGTGTGAGTGTTTCCAAGTAGCAAACATGACGCAGGAACAGGGTAACCAGGTGATCAATACAAAACGATGAATTCCAGAAGGTTTAGAACTGCAGTGGTATTATGGAAATCTTTTTTATAAATATTGACAACATAAGACAATAAACAGGATAAGGAAATGTCGGACAGGTGTAAATCACATTATCATATCAGATGTTATGGTAACTATGGAAGTTAGTTAACCCCCTTTGGAAAAACTTGTGTCAGTGGGGAAAAAAGAGCTGTAATTCCCATCTGATTTACTATGTTCTTCTCAGTTAAAAAATTATATATGCACTGACTGGTATTTATGTTTTTAGAATTTTAATTAAATGGCCTTTTATGTATTCCTTTGCTGATGTGTGCACAAATAATAATATATTTTGATATATTCACTTGTATGAATTAGCAGTGCCAATATGTTTATTTATGAAGTAATAATAATCTATAAAGGAAAAAATGCAAACATTTAGACACCTGGCAATACTTGAAATAAGCAATACATATTTGAAAATTATGAGACTTACCACGTGAATCCAGGCAGAAGTTGTAGAGGATGTATAAGGGGTGTAACAGGATTTATGGCCCTGACTTTCACTTTCTCTATACTTATTATGCGAAGCTCTATATTTAGTTTCGTTCTCTTTGTTTTGCATGTGTTCTTTAAATTGATTGGTGCTGCTGCTTCAGGGAGGTGCCAACCTTTTTCTTATTAGACATACAGTATTAAGAATTGTGCTTTAAGCAAGTCACTAAACCCATTAATTTTATGGGTTTTATTTAATAACATAACAGGCTACCAAAAAAATAAAACTAAAATGCAACTTCTTTTACTAGTTGTACAATGAGCAAATAAACAATACAACATTTTCACTATTTCTATTGCACATTTAAAACAGCAGCCATTGACCAGTTGACACTGATAAGTGCTTTCCAGCATAATAAATACAATATAAGCAATTACATACATCCACACAAATACAATTAACCCTCTACCGCACGCATTATGATAAATTTATATAAAAAAAAAAATATTTGACTCTTTTTCTTTTCTTAGAATGGCTTAACTTGAATTAAGTGCTGTAAAAAAAAAAAAAAAAAAAAAAAAATTGGAAAAAAATATTATTTTAAGGTACTTTATGATATGTTGCCATATGGCAACAACGCGCAATAGTGGAAATAACTTAAAATAAGTGTATATAGTTCATATTTTTCCTCAGAAATGTTGTTTGTATTGAATAAATTGGTGCTATTATAAGCTTTAGCAGTAAATATAAACAACACCTTATACTTATTTTCCAACATCTTGTGCTTTTATTTATGGAATTTATTATTTTGCTGAATAATGCTTTATATTCTTTGAATTTCATTACGTTTTTCGTGAATATTATTTAAATTGCAAATGTAGACAGTTAAAAACAAATCTAATACTGTGCATCATGTATCATAAAACATTTACATAAAACCAAAAATATTGTAGTTCATGAAAATTCAACATTACGCAATCTTATGAGAGGAAGGTTATGAACATGAACCCCCCATAATCCTTGAAATGTCACCTTTTTTCTGTCTGAAACTTCAAAAAGCATTTTTTTTTTTCAGAGAGGAGACACAGGTACACATCACATTTGGTGCACTTCACCCTAACAATACACTTACATCCACTTGCACCTGCCTTTTTGAGACACAATGGTAGGACAGTGGTAGATCTGAGCCAGTAGCACTGGCTGTGGTGGCAGATCTCTGATGTTGATTTAATCCATAATACAAATGTCATGGCAGTCCTTAACATATGACTAATCAACATTATATCACTAGCATTAATGTTTTTATTGTTATAGCTTAACAGACTGCAGCTAACTTTTGCTAGCTATCTAACCTATTATAATAATGCCATTCCATTATTGCGCAGTGTTGCCATATGGCAACACAGACATTTTATCTATTTATATTAAAAACTAATTTCATGAATTTTTTTTTGAGTGGTGAATATGTTATCATAACTTACCTGAGATGATGTTAACATTTTTTTTGTGAATGTGACATGGGCAGGTCCTTGTTTGTTAGTGACGTTTTAATTTGCTTCAGCAACTACATACAAGAGACGGCAGTCTGTCAGAAAATTGCGCCACAGAAAAAAATTGCATGTCATGTGACTAAACCAAAGCACATCATTGGCTAAACTAAGGTCTTCTCTTACCAACAAAAAAAACGAGAATGTTCTGTTAAAGAGACGGTGGCAAGGAAATGAACACAAAGTGTATGTTGCCATATGGCAACACTATGCGGTAGAGGGTTAAATCCTGTTCACTAAGATCTAAAAGCTATAATAAAAAGATATTTCTTCAAACTAGACCACAGATGGGGAAGATTTAATATGCATTAACCCTTAAATGCATACCTCGGGTCTTTAGTGACCCAGGGCATCATTCACTACCCTCCTCCTCATTATTTTTTTAAAGTGAGACATCAACCTTCTTGGTATTCCTCAATCAATTCATTATAAAGAATATAACAAGAAAAAAATCATAAAATTATAAAAGAATGCCATTCATTTTGTGTAAAAATTGTAAAGGGTCGCAAACGACCCGAGGTGTGTATGAGTGTACGAATATTTTTTTCTGCACAACAATAATTGAATCTAAGATGATGGAAAAAGTACAATTCACCTTTACTCCACAAGGTGGCAATGTCTGATACACAATGCTGAAGTGACGACTCATTCAGACAGAAAACGAAATAATAAAACAAACATGAAATGGCTCAGTGATTTACTTCAGAGCAAGTACTGAATGCAATCAAATATGACTGTAACTGTTACTGGATGGATCTGGTGAAGCTGTTAGCGATCAAAATATTGATTTTGAAGATGTTGAAAATTATATAGTTTTGAGAAAATGTTTGAGATTGCGAATGGGCTCATATTCGTGACCTCAAACATAAAAATAGACTATTATTTGCTGAATTTACTGAGGACAGTGATGATGGCATAAAACATCTGCTCAAATGGAGCCCTTTCAAGCTCCAAAAGGTAACAAAATATGCTTTATTTTATTCTTCTGTAATTGTTACTCTAATATCAGAGGAGTTTTATATTATCGCGACAGGTAGAGATCCTTCCATGTTAGATATTGATCCAGGTCGATAAAGACCCAAATATGTAAGAATGATTGGCGAAACAGTCATGCATTTAAGGGTTAAAAGAAGGTTCCATAACCGAGGAGCAACCCCAGAAATGAATGCTAACAGGCTATTTTTAGACATATAGGCCTATAGAAACCTAAAAAACCAAAACAGCACCTAACTGAAGCTAATTAGAGTTTGTTTTGGGCAAAGACTGTTATCGTAAAGAAAGAGCAGAGAGGGAAATAACGGAAATAACTATTTTTAAAAAGTTTCAAAACACATTTTAGTAATCCACCAATAGGAATTACAAAGCAAACAATAACGTTGTTGAATAGGCTAAGGTGTGGGCTGCCACAAACCTGTCACACATCAGCTTGTTTTTCCAATTATAAACCAGATGTTAGCCACAATTTAACATATTCTACGGTGTACCATAGCCAAGCCACATATGATCCTCAGTTGTGTGCCGTCATGCATAACGTGCCGTGCGGTCATCTGGGCCTTAAAGATGCAATGTGTACATTTTAGTGACATCTAGCGAGGAGGTTTGGAACTGCAACTAATGGCTCACACCCCTCGCAAACCAGATGACTACTACTACTACTACTTTGTGCCGCCTATTCAATGTAGTGACGATGCAAGCTGCCTCTAAAAACATGAACGGTTTAGAACAACAGTTACGAAACACGCTCTGTAGAGTGTTTGTCCATTTAGGGCTACTGTAGAAAGATTGTGGTGCATAATAGTGAATTGACATGGAGGGGGGACCCGTAGTATGGTGTACATTTTAAGACTTCCTCACACCTCAGTCATACAACAAAAAGGAGTCATGCCTCAGACCAAAAGGCTTCAGTCATGACTCACAGGTGTTGTGTGCGTTGTGTGTGAACATTATTATAGTTTCGTTCACATGCATCTACTCATCTCACTTGCACGAAAACATTCCTCAAAATGAACAAAAACAAATCTGTAATAATTAAAGGCACAATTAAAATACCCAAAAACCACTAGAAAAATGTTATATATTTTGTTGACTTTGTACTTATATTATACCAAATGTTTCCAAGAATGTTTGAATCCAGAGAAATAAGCAATTTTAACCATCTATGCTAATATTAGTCTCTCTGTTTATCCCGAGGTTTACCGTAGTCAGCCGGATCCGGGCCATATCCAGGTGAGATCGAGGACCTGCGCCTTGACACGACCACAACGCAGCCCTGAAGTATCAGCAGAGATTGAGTCAACTAGATCAGTGGTTCCCAACCTCATTCCTGGAGGACCCCCAACACTGCACATTTTCCATGTCTCCTTTGTCTGACACACCCATTTCTAGTCTTGGAGTCTCTGCTAATGAATTGATGACTTGATTCAGGTGTGCTTGATCAAGGATACATGCAAAATGTGCAGTGTTGGGGGTCCTCCAGGAATGTGGTTGGGAACCACTGAACTAGATCATCCACTGTGAAGGCCTCATCAACACGACAGCCAATAGCACAGCTCCTCAATAAACCGTCCATACCGACATGATGAATACGATCCTCAACTGGATGGAACTGGATTAAATATTTTGACTCCCAATCTGACTTCTGACCTGACACTGACACTGACACTTGATATTCAACAATGTTTTTGATCTGCCTGCATTGACACCATTCTATGCAAATTGAACTGAGCTGGACGGTGACATCACTGTTTTCTCCAGAGCTGCTGTATAGATAAATGATCTACAATGGAATGAATCAATACTGAACTTAAAGCTGGACAATGACAGAGTTTTCTTCTAGAGGTGCTGTACAGCCAAAATTATATACCAGTTATCAATGTAAAGCTGATTTGATACAATCTGCATTGTAAAAAGTGCTATATAAATAAAGGTGACTTGACTTGACACACACAATGATACAGAGAGAGAGAGAGAGAGAGAGAGAGACAGCAGTGTTTGCTGGTTTCTAGGTCAGTAAGCTGTTGTTTTTGTAATAAACAAATAACACAAATTAATTGCATCATACTGTATTTTGCACTGTAACACAAAGCACAAACAATGGATGGGACGGTTTTAGTTTTTCACATTAGTGTGTAATATATGACAGTTTACAGTAACCAAGTGAATAGTTTGAAAGAATTATACATTTTTTATGCAATGGATTGTATTGGTTTATGTCACTAGATGGCAGCACTGTTGTAAAAATGTATATCTCAAAACCCACAAGTTTAAAGAAATGCAAGCAGTGCCTTTCACATTATTTATTTTCCCTGATAGGCAATATCCATGATCTCACTTTGAGTTATTTTAGCTTTGGTCTTTATTTTTATTGACAAAGCTATTAATGGAAAGACAAACATATTAAGAAGGACGACTGTATCCTTTCAAATGGCTACACTGTTGTCCACAGTTTTGGGGTTCAGATAGATGTAGGGAAGCGCCAACTTCTTGTTCCGCTCCTCGATGAGATCTGACAACTCCTTCAGATCCTTTTGAAACTCTTCAATGAGCTTGCAGGGGACCTCTTCATCATACAGATTTTCTGGGAAATATCCCAGAGGGTACTACGAACAGGGTAACAAGATTGTAATCATAAATCATAAATAGCATGTTGATAATAAACATGTTTATAACCATGTTTAACACATTACATATGACAGCACACTAATACTCTTAAACTGCAACACTATGTTTACAGTGTGCTAAATGTCCTTAATAATGTAACCGTCAGGTAATGCACACCAGAGGAATGGAAGCCGTGTAAGTAGCCATTGTCATCCAGAGTAATATGATGGCATACACAAGAATTTTTTTCACAGCAAAATTGTCATGTCTTTGAACCCTTATGATGTACAAACTCACATGGTCTGCAGAATCCTTGCTCAGCAGTCTCAGGACAGCCATCCCGTTCACCGTGGTGCTCACATCAGGCAGGGTCTCCAGGATCGAGTCCTCAGTGGTCTGACCTTTCACCTTGGGAGGGGGCTTTCTGAGGGCAGTGGGGTAGTTAGGCATCCAGCCGCCTAAGTCAAACTGGGGGAAAAGAATCGGCTAAAAATGTGACACAAACACCCAATATTCACAAAGAATTATAAGAGCACATAATTAACATCCCTTAGGCCATGAAAAGTGGAAATGGAAAGGTTTTTCTTGTGGAACATTTGCTCTTGAAGCATCTTGAGGAAATGTTAATAACAGACAACAGTTAAAAGGCAGAGTCCACAAATCTGTTTCGCAAAAGGTTGTTGATATTCAAGCTCTCAATAGCCAATCAACTGAAACCCCTCCCCTTCATGCTCCTGAAGCTTGATTGGCTGGTGTTGTTTATGGCCAAACCACTATGTCCAAACCACTATGTTTGTTTCTTATTCACCGAGCCAGGACAATAGAGGGCTTTTTGAGCTTGGACACTGAACAGACAGCTAGAGGAATGTATGGAACAATACGCTGGATTTGAGAAAAATTGTATGGGATTAAAGGTGCTATAGAGGATGTTTTCGACGACTGAGAAACCAAAGACTGTTACTCAAATGAGCACATGCGTAAGAACAACACTCCTCCTTCACAGCTCATTTCGAGGGAACACCTCCCAAAACTTATTGGAACACGAGTGTTTGTTTACCACCGGCATTCGCTGTGTCGTGTTTGTGGATTCATTATGTCGGACTCACTGCAGGAACTCATAATCTGCAGTTTTTACTCCTGACCAAAACATTGCATGCGACGCCTGTGGAGTGTGGAAAGTTACTGGAGCGCGCACGTCTCTCACAAGGAACGTAATGGCAGTGATTGTCAAGCCAGAGGGCCAATCGTTTATGCGATGGTCACACAAACGATTGGCTGATGTTTCTAAGGCCCTACCTCATGCACAGATGATGTATATTAATATAATTCCTTTCAGCGCACCTAATAAATAGTCTTTTATCAGTTAGTAAAGACAGTTTCAAGTAATATTGCAAAAATGTATAAAACAAAACATCCTCTATAGCACCTTTAAGATCACGGACTGCAGCTTTAATGGCTCTGTGTGACTGGAAGTGAATTGACTTGTACTAACTGACCTGTCCATTGTTTACAGCGGCATGTTGGGCTGATGCAGTGAAGATCACCATGGTGACAAACTTGATAAGCTCTGTCACAGTCTTAAAAGATGATGGTATTCCTGGGAAGAAGAAAGAAAGGCTGTTTCTGTGAGGAACTCAGCTTAGGATGTTTATACATGCACGAGCACAAACACACACACACACACAAATGAAATGGAGA
Source organism: Chanodichthys erythropterus (assembly GCF_024489055.1). Lineage (NCBI taxonomy): Eukaryota > Metazoa > Chordata > Actinopteri > Cypriniformes > Xenocyprididae > Chanodichthys > Chanodichthys erythropterus. Next base: position 40,059,520 of record NC_090231.1, read on the forward strand.
GTTGAGCCATAAACTATAAACTACTTTTGTTTGTTGACCTGGTTCAATTGTTTTCCATGAAACAGTGAATTACAGTGTGGTTTACAAAACAGGTTGTGTCTTAAAGCAAATATATCTGTGCAAATACTGAGCTGAACACAAAAACAGAAAGGAAACCTTTGTTGGATTAAATGTCCAACAGTTCCTTTGGAAATGCATACTCATTTGTCCAGCCCATTTCATTTCCTTTAATCGCTGCCTATTCTAGCTTATGCTACTCTGAGCAAGTTTGGATAAAAGCATCTGCCAAATGAATAAATGTAACGGTAAATGATAACACACCTGAGCCATCTCTTCCCAGGAAGCCATTGGTGAATATCTCACTGATCCAACGGTGCAGCTCTGTGTCCTTCTGCACGTGTGCATCAGTTTGATAGTAGTGTGACAAGAAAGCTGCAACAAACCTGTAAGCAACCTCACAGTCAGATGTTTTCAGGCTTTACATATTTACAGCTTTACTTTTTTGGTAGATTTGCTTTGCAATTATTTCTTAAGCTGGAATTTATTCAAAGTGATTTGCAACACAATACAGCATGTTCTTACTGACTATAAAACCCATGAACCTGTATAATTGACACTGTATTTGTTGAAATATGAATCAGTGCACCAGGATGTATTAGTTCAGTCCTTAAAATCTGGATGAATTATGTAACACACATACACACATAGTTAGAGAGTATAAAGCATAATGCCTATTTAAAAAAAAACAAAAAAAAAACACTATACTAAACTCCACTGGTAGTCATACTTGTTGATGATATTCCACAGTTTCATCCCATCATCTCTGTAGTAGTAGTGGGGAACATTCTCCAGGCCTCTCTCAGCGATGTTCTCAGGAAGACAGAGGGCGCTGTAGGTCAGCGAGGCAGTAGCACGCTTCAGCAACTTTACCAATGACTCTCCACCTACTCCTGAATACTGCGAGTAGAATCATTAAAGGAGAGAAGACATATGACATAAAGTTAGGTTAAAGGCTATAAACCAAGTACTGGCACCACAAATCCCATAATAATTTCCCCTAAAGTAAAAAAAAAACAAAAAAAACAATAATTAATTTAGGAAAAGAGTAGATTGCTCAAGAAGTCAGTCATCACAGAAAACATTAAATATTTATTATGCATTTTTTACCAGTCTTACAAGATATGTCTGCAGGTAGCTAGGATCATGAGGAGAAATTTGCTGAATTCAACAAAAAAGTATATTGGATTATGAACTTTTAGTGGCTATTTAACAATGTAATATGCATACCACGGTAATGGCCCCATCCTTGGATATCAGGTCATTCCGGGCCATGATGTTGATCTGGAGCGTGTATCGGATATGGGGAAAGAGGAGCTACAAATGGAAAAGTAAGTAAGAGATTTGCATTAATCAGCTTACATTCTTTGAAGATAAAAATATATGAATGAATAAGGAATTTTAGTGTGAGCTATTGCACGTGTGTGTGTGTGTGCCTTCATGTACCTAATCAGGGCTCTATGGTAACATTTTCTTTAGGAGCATTTTTTGATCAATAACAGACATTAACTTTCCCATTACAGGGCAATATTTGCCCCTTTAAATTAATTTCCAGGGGAATTTATACCATTATAAGAGCAATTTTTCTAATCTTATTAAATGTATGCATCATATTTAATCAATTTCTTAAAGTTTTAAAATGTTAAACAATAAATTCAATTACAACAATAAGACCCAATCAGACTGCTAACAATCAAAAGAAATCATAAAATAATCCATCTTTGCACTGGAGAAGTGGTATTATTAGACATATTATTTATATATTTACATAGACTGCTTAATGCAGCTCATTGGTAAATAATGTTGCATGAATGTTTTTAAATATATTTTTTTGAATTTAGGAAAAAAAGAAGAATCTTTAAACGTTCAATATTTTAAGTAAAAACAATCTATGTAAAGTGTAAATATGAAATTAAATGTTAATATGAAAATAAAACAGCCAGCAGGTGGCGGTAAATCTTAATGTGCGAGTCATTCATTCAGTCGTTCAAAATGCAGAATCATTCAGGAATCACCGTCGCTTGGAGATGCGCAACAGTTCCCTTTCGATACTTCACTCGTACTGCGTATGGGGAAAGGTCTCCTTTTTCCCCGTTACTGAAGCCTTTTTCAATAACGCAGTGTAACTGCATCGTCATTGGTTCAAGTTGTTGAACCAATGACGGCGCGGCATAGCCGCTCGGCCTATGGCGACAAAGCCCGCGAATATTCCCGCCGAAATGGGCGGGGTAGCTATATAAGCAGGCGTGTCGCCATAGGATTTCAGTTCTCTCTCCTTCAGCGACGACTTCATATCACTCTTCGCTGATCTCCGGCTGAAGCCTTCGCCGCCTGGAAGAAGCTCGCCTGGGAGAAGTTCTCGCCGCCGTTGAAGAGGCTCCCGCAGCGGACTGAGCTGAGACCGCCGAACGAAGACAGCGCCGGCGCCCTCGCAGACTGCCGCTTCGAGCGCCGCTCTCGAGCCGCCCGCTTCCCGCTTCCGGCCGCTTCTCAGCGCGTCTCCTGCCGCCTTCCGGCGCCATTCAAAGAGCTTTTCCCGCGGCTTAACGTCGCTTTCTAAAAGAGCTTTCCCAGCGGCTCTCGCTGCTCTAAAAGAGCTACAATCGCCGTTTTCACGGCGGCGGCGTTGCCTACAATGCCGCGCCACAACTGTAGCACATGCAGAGCCAATCGCTCCGCGGATCTTCGTTCTCTAGCAGCTGTTCACACGCTGCCCTCATGCCGCCTTCAGCATCTGAGAGCATTCAGCTTATTCCCTGCCGTCTTCCGTCAGGTGAGTACAGAGCTTATTTTTCTACTTTCTCGCTGGCGTTTGCTTCAAATGCCGTCTCCGAACGCGTTATTTGCCGGGTCCTCCCCCGCAAACCGCGCTCGTTGAGGATGCGAGCTCCGCTCTCTCAGCTGAAATTGACATGATGCTCCCCCCTGACTTAGGCGAGACTCGTGATACATTTTCTATCTTTTTTTTTTTTTTTTATGCAAAACAGACAATTACAATAATTACAGAAAACAAATTAAATGCAGAAAACAAAAATACAAAGACCAACAAAACATACATAACAGTACAATTTGGGTGTGTTTGTGTGTGTGAATGTAAGTGTAACTGGGTGTGGTAGTGGAAATATATATGAATATATATGACAATAATAATGATGAAGAGGGTAATAGTAACACAAAATAGTAGAAAAAAAAAAAAAAAAAAAAACGATAAATGAGGGATGAGAAAGATGACAAAAGTAACAGTAATAGCAATATTAATAATAATAATAATAACAATAATAATAATGATAAATCCAATTAATAAGAAATGACAAATAGTAATAATAGTATTAGCAGTAGTAGTAATGATAAACTTATTAACAAATATACTCACTTCATCCGGAATGAGGGGGGAGGTTAAAGGATCAGGAAGAGGACCAATAAAGTTAATAGTAGTAGTAATAACAATAATAATAATAAATAATAAGAATTTTAGTGACAATAATAATGATGAAGAGGGTAATAGTATCAAAAAAAAAAAAAAAAAGCTGATAAATGAGGGATGAGAAAGATGACAAAAGCAATAGTAATAGCAATATTAATAATAATAATAATAATAACAACAGTAATAACAAAAATAATGATAAATCCAATTAATAAGAAATGACAAATAATAACAATAGTATTAGCAGTAGTAGTAATGATAAACATATTAACGAATATACTCATTTCATCCGGAATGAGGGGGGAGGTTAAAGGATCAGGAAGAGGACAAATAAGATAATAGTAGCAGTAGTAATAGCAATAATAATAATAATAATAATAATATTGATACAGCCATTGATAGTAATGATAATAGTAGTAATTATAATAGCAATAATAATAATTATAATAATAATGGAAATATTGATACAATTATTAATAATAAGGTTTTATAAAGCTGCCTCTGACACCCCTCATGGCCATGGGATAGAATAGACCCCCGCCAGCGTCATGTTGCAATAGGCGATACATTTTCTATCTGAGTGAGTTTATTTCTCCCTATGTGCGTCGCTCGCCGGTCCCTCCCCCGCGAGCCGCGTTAATTCAGATATATGACATGTCTTTCTTCCCTAGCTTGGGTGAGAAACATGTTATATGCTTAATTTAATGGAGCATCTTTCTGCTGTTTGCACTGAGTCTTCTCTATGCGTTGTTCGCCGGTTCTGCCCGCGAGCCGCGTTTATTGAGAAATATAACATGTCACTTTTCCCCCTCTTGGGTGACTCCCATGTTATAAACATTCAGTTTATATAGCAGATTTTTGCAGAAGTTAACAATCTCTCAGCTGAATTTGACATGATGCTCTTGACTTAGGCGAGACTCATGATACATTTTCTATTTGTCTCCCCGACTCAGGTGGGACACATGTATATTTTTCTCTCTCACCTGTCTTAGGTGAGACCTATGTTATTTATATTCAGCATATCAGTTGATGTAGCATATTATTCCAGTCTCTCTGCGTGTCGTTTGCCGGCCCTGCCCCTGCAAGCCACGTTCATGAGGATATGCGCTCACTGAAAGCGAGCTCAATGCTCACTTGTGCTTGGTGGAACTAACATGCTCATTATGCTGGACCTCTGTTCATGTGACTTGCTGGCTCTGCCCTGCAAGCCATGTTCATTGAGGTAGAGCGGTCTCACTTCCGACACCGCTCTGTGGAATATATCTTGATGCTCTCCCCTGACTTAGGTGGGACACATGTATATTTTTCCAAGAAGCATATATCTGTTTACTGAGTTTCTCAGCGTGTCGTTTGCCGGTTTCACCCCGCAAGCCACGTTCATGAGGATTCATGAGCATTTCTAAAAACTAGCCGGTATGCAGGCCCCCCTTCCAGCGGCCCGCCAACCGGCACCATTCAACCCCTTGTCACGCGGGCCTGGCAGGCCATCCCCGGAGTATTAAGTGGGTTCTGGGGATAATATCTCAAGGCTACTCGCTCCAGTTTGCTCGCAGACCCCTGCGTTTTTGCGGGGTGCTTCCCACTTCAGTAAACACGGACGACGCTCACGTCCTCCGAGCCGAAGTGATGTCTCTGTTCGAGAAGGGGCCTATAGAAATGGTCTCCCCTCAGAGAGCGATTTACAGCCATTACTTCCTCATTCCCTAGAGTGATGGCGGTCTTAGATCCATCTTAGACCTCAGACTCCTGAACCTTTCCCTCATGAGATGGAAGTTCAAGATGTTAACGCTGAAACAGATCCTCGCGCAGGTTTGCCCCGGGGACTAGTTCTGCTTGTTGGACCTGAAAAATGCATACTTTCACATCCAGATAGCCCCCCATCTCAGGCGATTCTTGAGATTCGCATTCGAAGGCGTGGCTTGCCAATATATGGTCCTTCCATTCGGGCTGTCCCTAACTCCTCGCACTTTTACCAAGTGCATGAACGTGGCGCTTTCCCCACTGAGACAGTTGGGAATCCGGGTTCTCAATTTTCTCGATGACTGGCTCATTCTAGCCCAGTCACGAGCTGAGCTGGAGCATCACAGATCCGTGCTACTCAGCCACATGGAGTGTCTGGGTCTCAGGGTCAACTTTGCCAAGAGCTCACTGCTCCCCAGCTAACGTACGCTCTGGCCATTCAGCAGCTCGCGGCATTGGTTCATCTCCCTCTGAAGTACTTCCAGAGGATGCTAGGGCTGATGGCTTCCGCCTTCCCGGTTCTGCAGCTCGGCCTTCTTACGGATGCGGCCTTTGCAATACTGGTTGAAGTTCCGGGTCCCTCCTCACGCCTGGCGGCACGGCCGCCTGCGTTTCGGGGTCAATCAGGCCTGTTAGACAGCTCTGAAACCCTGGATGAACCCTGTATGGTTCAGTCAAGGTGTACCCCTATAGGCGGTGTTCAGAAGAACGGTGCTCTCAACAGATGCACCCAACACAGGTTGGGGTGCTCTTTGCAAGGGCAGACCGGCCTTCAGCTCGTGGTCTCATGAAGAAGCCATCTGCACATCAACTGCCTCGATGTTGGCAGTAATTCGAGCCCTTCGCGCCTTTTAGACACACCTGACAGGACGCAACGTCTTAAGTCCAGTCGGACAGCATGACAATGGTGTCATACATAAATCACCAGGGTGGTCTTTCGTCCAGCCGCTTATGCGCTCTGGCGAAGCATCTTCTGGAATGGGCATTACCAAGGTTTCAGTCGCTCAGAGTGACTCACACAACCGGGAGAACAAACTTGGGAGCAGATATGCTATCCCGGAGCAATGTCCCCTCAGACGAGTGGATGCTCCACCCCCAGACGGTTCTCACGATCTGGGAGTTCTTCGGGAAGGCAGAGGTAGACCTCTTCGCCTCAGAAGACAACTCTCACTGCCCAATTTATTTCTCGAAGGAGGACATTGCGCTGGCTCACATCTGGCCCAGCACCCTCCTTTACTCTTTTCCCCCGATTGCTCTGATCTTGCAGATCATCAGATGAATCAGGGAAGACAAGCAGACAAGAGTCCTCCTGGTGGCCCTGCTCTAGAGGAGCCGAGTTTGGTCCTCAGAGCTGTTCAGGCTTTCCACGAAAGCCCCGTGGCCGATCCCCCTGAGACGGGACCACCTCTCTCAGGCGAACAGGACGATTTGGCATCCCCAGACAGAACTCTGGGCTCTGCACCTCTGGTCCCTCGACGGGAGCCTGCTAACCTCCCCAGGGACGTGCTGAATACCATTTCTCAGGCGAGAGCTCTGTCCACGAGACGCCTCTATGCCCAGAAATGGTCTGTCTTTGTTGACTGGTGTTCTACACGCAACATAGACCCAGTGGAGTGTGACGTATCTCCGATACTGTCTTTTCTCCAGGAGCGTTTGAGTCTGGGTCGCACACCTTCAACGCTCAAAGTTTACGTAGCAGCCATTGCAGCGTTTCACGCTCCTATTGCTGGCCAGTCAGTGGGACGAAACAACCTCCTGGTGCGTTTCTTGAGAGGTTCTAGGCGATTAAATCCTCCTCGTCCTCTCACTGTTCCCACCTGGGACCTCTCTTTGGTCCTCAGAGCTCTTAAAGGGCCTCCCTTTGAGCCACTGCGTTCAGCTGACCTCAGGCCCCTGACGCTCAAAACCGCTCTGCTACTTGCACTAGCATCGGTTAAGCGAGTTGGTGACTTGCAGGCCCTCTCCGTGAGCCCTGCATGCCTTGAGTTCGGGCCCAACGACTCCAAAGTCGTTTTGAAACCTAGGCATGGCTACGTCCCTAAGGTGGTCTTGACTCCATTCAGAGCACGGGTCATTTCCCTCTCAGTGCTTCCTCCCTCGTCGGACAAGCGAGAGCTGGAATTGCTCTGCCCCGTCAGGGCATTAAGGACCTACATTGAGCGATCAAAGCCTTTCCGGCAATCCGATCAGCTCTTTATCTGCTTTGGTGGCTGCACCAAAGGGTCTTCAGTCTCAAAGCAACGTCTTGCATGTCGGATAGTCGATGCTATCACTCTTTGTTACTCCTCTATGGGCCTCAACTGCCCCATAGGAGTTAGAGCCCACTCCACTAGAGGAATGGCTTCCTCTTGGGCCTGGTCTAGTGGAGTTTTGATTAAAGACATCTGTGAGGCAGCCGGCTGGTCCTCGCCGTCCACTTTTGTCAGATTTTATCATTTGGATGTCCCGACCTTACAAGCTCGGTCATCTCAGTATGATTCAGCAGCCTCTATTGAGCTCCGCTTCATGCCACTCTGGGAGTTAACTCCCCTTTTGGTAGTGTAACAAGGGTTCGACGGCTCCAGCCTTCTCACTTGTCCTCTGGTTCCCTCGCGGTGTCCAAGACAAGTCCAGTCGTTCCCTGCCGTGGCACGGCGCGGTTGAATTCGTTCCCCATACGCAGTACGAGTGAAGTATCGAAAGGGAATGTACTCGGTTACTAACGTAACCTCGGTTCCCTGAGATACGGAACGAGTACTGCGTTACATGCCGTGCCACGAGGCTGCGGCTTCAGTGTCGTCGCTTCAGTCGAATGACCTGAAATCCTATGGCGACGCGCCTGCTTATATAGCTACCCCGCCCATTTCGGCGGGAATATTCGCGGGCTTTGTCGCCATAGGCCGAGCGGCTATGCCGCGCCGTCATTGGTTCAACAACTTGTCTATGAGTGCACCAATGACGATGCAGTTACACTGCGTTATTGAAAAAGGCTTCAGTAACGGGGAAAAAGGAGACCTTTCCCCATACGCAGTACTCGTTCCGTATCTCAGGGAACCGAGGTTACGTTAGTAACCGAGTACGTTCTGTTGTGGCTTTGTATGAAACTATTTTTACGAAATCAAGAAAAAACAGAGTATTGTGGCTAAAATGATCACTTAATATCAGCTTGTTTATTGCACTTCAATCAGATCAATAAGTATTAGATTTGCAATCATGCTATCTCTAGAGAAACAGGAGTATATTCATGTGATAGTACCAGGGCCGGCTCTAGCTCTTTGGTTGCCCTAGGCGAGATCGCCTATAGCAATCGCCGGCCCTGATAGTAGGCTACTTAACTTACAGATATTAGGCTTGCTGAGATCGACAGCGTTACGGTGTTCAGGAACACCAGTTATATCACTTGCCCACCATGACCGCGACACTGTCCCCGCTGTCATTTTATTTTTTTATTGTAATAATAATCATTTAGTAAAACAGATGGTACAGTTAAAATGGAGTGCATCTTCTCAATTCAGAGCAGCAGGAGTCAGATTTCACCTCAAGCCCATTTCACCTCACTTTTCTGGATGACAAGACGATGGATGAAAATTATGTTGACAAGCAAAATGTTAAAGTGCATATTTAAGCGAGTTTGTCATTGTTTTGTTGTTATGTTTTTCATTAAGAATAATAATGAACCCACCCACCATGCTGCCTCCGAATTGCCTCTACTTCAAAAATGAAATTAATATGTGCACGGACATTACTTTTTTATTCCGATTGTACATCTATTCATGAGTATTGATCAAATCACTCGCACCAGTGTGCCTATATACAGTTGCACGCAGTTGTTTTCCGAAGCAAATGCAAGTGAAATGGGCGCACTGTAGAGCCCTGCTAATGTTCTGTGTAGTCAGTGTCCCCTGGCTATAGATGAGTCAGTCACGCTCTCCAAAAGGCAAATCGTGAAGGGGAGGATTTTTCACAAAGCAATATCTCTGAGACCACAGACTACAACTGCAAAAACTCCCCTACCGTCAAATAGTAGAAAACATACATTATTTAAAGGTGCCCAAGAATGCTTTTTCACAATATGTAATATAAGTCTAAGGTGTCTCCTGAATGTGTCTGTGAAGTTTCAACTCAAAATACCCCATAGATTTTTTTAAATAATTTTTTTTAACTGCCTATTTTGGGGCATCATTAACTATACACTGATTTTGGCAGCGCCACCCCTTTAAATGGTGTGCTCCCTGCCACACGAGCTCTCAACTATATTACAGTGCATTTACAAAGTTCACACAGCTAATATAACCCTCAAATGGATCTTTACAAGATGTTCGTCATGCATGCTGTATGCATGCTTCGAATGATGTGAGTAAAGTATTTATTTTGATGTTTACGTTTGATTCTGTATGAGTTTGAGGCTATGCTCTGTGGCTAACGGCTAATTCTACACTGTTCAGAGATTTATGAAGAATGAAGTTGTGTTTATGAATTATACAGACTGCAAGTGTTTAAAGATGAAAATAGCGACGGCTCTCTTGTCTCCGTGAATACAGTAAGAAACGATGGTAACTTGAACCACATTTAACAGTGCATTAGCAACATGCTAATGAAACATTTAGAAAGACAATTTACATATCATGCTATCATGTCAGTTATTATTGCTCCATCTGCCATTTTTCACTGTTGTTCTTGCTGACTTACCTTGTCTGTGCACAGATCCAGACGTGAATACTGCCTTTCCTTGTCTAATGCCTTGAACATGGGCTGGCATATATGCAAATATTAGGGTCAAAAAAACAATGACCCCGACTGTTACGTAACAGTCGGTGTTATGTTGAGATCCGAGTGTTTTCCAGAAGTCTTTTAAACAAATTAGATTTATATAAGAAGGAGGAAGCAATGGGGTTTGAAACTCAATATATGTCTTTTCCATGTACTGAACTCTTGTTATTTAACTATGCCAATATAAATTAAATTTTTGATTCTAGGGCACCTTTAACTCATTATCATTCTCTCTCTCTGTGGATGTGGCATGTCTGTAACATGACCCTGTTTTCCTCAGAGCCCTCACCGTTAACACGTCAAACCAACTCATGTGTGACAGATTCAATACCTTGTAGAGAGGGTGTGGAGAGGGAAGATTGCGCAACGTCGACACAGTGAACACTTCTGCCAGCAGGTGAGTTCTCAGCAGGTGAAAGTCGACCTCGTGAACGCCAAACTCTGCATTTCGGACGAAGATCTTGGCCAGTTTCCAGTCAGCCTTTGAATCCGTTGGGATGAAGATGGGATTCTCTTTGCTGGGCTTTTGCTTTAACTGTGCAGATTGAATTTGAACATGCGTGGAAATTGTACAAATGGTTCCTGAGGGAATCTAGGTTATGATTTTTCACTTTTCCAAGAAAATGATAAAGGATTTCTATGGCATCTGTCATAATTACTCTATGAAGAAAATTACATCCTAAAAAAAAAGAGGTTTATTTAATGTTTAATTATTCAGACAATTCTGCCTACTCATCATTTGTACATTACATTTCACCTTTCCTTTGTTTCTTTTTAATAATTAGATTGTTTACCTAATCTTTAAAGATTCATTCATCTGTATTTAATGTATGACATATGGAACCCAGGTATTCCCAGGTCCTCTTTCGATTAAAGCACATTAGCGTCACCCTGTATGGGATTTTGCTTCTTGAGCATTTCCTAGCTGAAGTAAATTATACCCACTATGGCCGAGTCAGTTTTAAAGCTGGTACAGGCCAATGGTTTTGTCTCTTTCACTTCTTCAATTTGTCCTAGACAGCTGAACTGTTGGAAGTCTTTTCATTGCACTTAAGCATTCCCGGGTTAGAATGCTTGAAGATTTTTACGTGCTATCATCACCGCGCCGACCCTCATCTCCTGTGTGTGTTCTCTCTGGGGAAGGAGCAGAGCATGTGAGCGAAGCGGAGCGGTGTGACGATATTCTGTTCTATGCCAGCACACTCCGCTCACGGCCCAAGCGAGCACTCCACTCGTGTACTGCTCACGCTCACCGGTAAAACGATGTTCGCTCAAATCCCGCTCCAACATTAAATTTCTATGTACTGTACTATACGTGTTGTAGCCTTTGTTGATGTTTTAACGCATGTGGGCATTTACCATTTTGTATAGATGGCCTCAGCACATTACAGTAGCCTATGAATAACGCTTTCTGCCTGTGGGTGTGATCACATTAACATTATTAGCTGCAGCCAGGGAAAACTGTGCATGTCTTTAGTTTCAAACAGATTACATTGCAGGGGAATATTTGTTTTAAATGTGAATTATTTTATTTAAAAGTAAACATTTTAAGTTTTATTTAGACATATGTTTCATGTTTGTGTGATAAGTATTCATGAGTTTCAGTTCATTTTACAAAAGCGGCCATTTTAGCATGGCATGTAGGTTGGGGTGGAGTTACTCCAGGTTCGCATTCGCTGGCTATGTGATTTCTCAAAGGTGGTCATCGATTACAGCCTCCTCCCTCCGTTACGGTCCCTCTGTGGGACCTTACTCTGGTTCTCAGAGCAATGACAGGCCTTTTGAGCCATTAAATGAGGTCAGCCTTAAAATGATCTCATTAAAAACCACCCTCTCCCTGGCTATAACCTTGGTCAAGTGTGTCAGAGATCTGACCGCTCCATCTGTAAATCTAAACTTTTTAAAGTTTGCAGAAGGGGATTCTAAAGGTAATCTTTCATCCCAATCTTTTTTATTAACATAAAGTCTTCATACCTGACTTAAGATCTAGAATTATTGAACTGCCTTGCACTAACAACATTTAGAGGGAGTAGTGGCTCCATGTTTTGTGCCCAGAGAACACTCCTGTGGCTTGTTCTGTATTGTCTGTATCTTGGCCTTAGGCTTAGTGGGCTTTGACTTTACAGGTAGATGTTGGCCTGCTACGGCACTGCTGCCTGACACACCTCCAGGCTGCCCAGGACCTTGCCGTGTCTCCACCTGTAATTCTATTGGGAGAGCAGCTTCCTTCCTGGCACTTCCAGGTACAGATTAAGGGGGCAGGGGAGTGTGTCGTATGTGGTTCTGATTAGGAAGCTTAGCCTTGTTGTGGCATCTTCCACAGATCCACCTTACTGATGGTATGGCCGATGACACCTTCCCAAGTTGCCTTCCTCTTTTTCTGGCTTGGCTTTGACCATAACAGCGGTTCTTGAAGAAGCTGGCATATATCGGGATTGTGCTTGTACTGTCATTCTCACTGACGCGCTGTGCTAGAAATCTCCCATACAGGTTGATGTCAAAGTGCTTCGAACGATCTATCCAATCTCTGAGAGAGAACATGAGATGTTCCCTTCATCTGCGTCAGTGCTCACAATTGTTGAAGTGCAGCAAAGAGGCAAAACCAGTGGCGTGTACCGGCTTTAAAGCCGGCTGAAGTGGCAGAGAGAATCAGCACACTGCTGCTACACAGCAGGGTTAGAATTGGCTTCAGCTGGGACATGCTCAATGAGCAATATATCATACAGGGTGACATCTCGTGTTCTCCCTCTGAGAACCAAGGTTATATACATAACCCATGTATTTCTGCACTTCAAATGCAAGATACTCACCTGAATGGCGATAGGCAGCATCATGCCATGAGGGTTACAGTACAGCAGGACCAGGGGAGCTGTGAGATACTGCTGCCTGCCACTGACTACATTTCCCACCAGCCCGTCCAACATCTTATAGTCAGACAGGAAGATTTTCCCTTTCTGAGTGTGGTGGTAGATCACACCAAATAATGAATAAAACACAGAAAATTAGACAAAACCAATGCAAATCATACCCAGTAATTATATCCAAATCCAAATATCCAAATATCCATATCCAAATCATGCCAGTAGCAAGTAGTGTACCTTCATCTCCTGCTCCAAGCTGCTCCCTCTTAGGGAGTCTTTGACCATGTCATTTGTGACGGGGAAATTCACAGGCAGCTTTGAGCAGCGCTGGATCATCATTGGATTGAGGCCATTCAGAAACTGGTAGCCAAAGAACTCATCCTCATCCCAGTGCTCCCGAGTGTATTCTGCAAAGCATGCCATGTCAGAACATATGCTGCAGTACAGACAGTACTTTATATGCAATACAGTCATTTTGAGCAGTTCATTTGTTTAAGATGAGTACCGATGGTTTTCCCTCTGCTTCCACAAATAATTACTCCCAGTTGGCTGATGCTTTCCCACGATTTTCTGCTGTCAGCTAATCCAGTTAGCTTCAGAGCAGCTAACCTACACACATAATACACAGGTACAAACATTATTACTTGAACTGACCTTGATATACCACCTTATGATCCATCCTAGTTAGTTGTGGGCATCTTTGTAGTCACTATTAGATATTATTACTGTGTTCAATAAGACAAGGCTATTTTGCTAATGCCATCCACTTACATTCAAAATACACTGAATACAAATGGATCATGTTTTTAAATCACCAAAGTTAATTATAAAATAAAGCATACATAAAATTAAATGTAGCTATAAATATTCAGCATTTCCACCATTGCTATCTAAAACTAAAAACACATCATATTTAGGCTAACCTACAAAAAAAGAAGAAAAAAAAAAACAAAAACACTGAGACAGTCCATTGTCCAAACAATAATGGTGAAATGGTTAAGCTTGCCTATCATGGGCCCACTACTTACTCTCTGCTTTTAGCTGAGTATACATGGTGAATCCTTGAAAATTGATCACAGTTCATTTTGAATAAAGGGTTAGGTTAGGGTTAAGCATACTCCAAAGTAATAGACTGACATTGCCTCTACGTCACCTATATAACCTATCTCTCCTGTAGTGCTTGGGTCCGTGGAACCCAGATGTAACAAAAAAATTGTAAATTGTATGTGGGAAAAGGCAAACATGAAAAACAAAACAAAACAGTTGCCAATGAATCCAATGAAAAACAGATGCCACGCAGTGTGTGAAACTACACCAACACTCAGACACAGTTGTAACAGTGATATATTTTAAGCACAAGAAACTGTGAACTGGAAGAGGTAGCCTACATGGCAAAGATTAACCATGAATAGGCCTAATGTGTCACAGACCGGCGCCCTTCTCTGGTTCGGCGGAGGACTGCAATGGATTTCTCCTGCAGTGTTCGCTGGTCCTGGAGATGCAACCACACTTATATCCCGATGATCATTCCAAGGTAGTGTTCATAATCTCATAAACTCAATGGCAAGGCGCTTTGCTGGGTGGAACTGCTCTGGTCACAGAAAGATCCAATCACCCAGTCTCTCTCCAGTTTCACCGCTCACTTCAAGGAAGTCTTTGGAAAACCTGCTTGGGATTCATCGATTGGTGAGAGATTATATCAATTAAAACAAGGTTCCATGTCTGTTACCAACTATGCCCTCCAGTTCAGAACCCTGGCTACCTCTAGCAGTTGGAACGAACAAGCTCTCATCACAACATATCATCAAAGATTGGATCCACGCGTGCTGTTGCATCCCGCTGCATACAAGGATTCCATCGGGCTCAAGTGCTTCATACAACTCCGTCGTGTCTTGAAGAGCACCAGGGCCAGTCATTCTTCCCATCACCTCTCCACCGACCAAAATCTGTCAGCTCCCCAGAACCAGCCAGCGAGCCCATGCAAGTGGAACAATCCCAGCTGAGTGACAGAGGTGGCTGACCCACAACCTCTGTTTGTATTGCGGCCAAGGTGCCCCACTCGTCCAGCTCGTCCCATGGTGAGTGTTATCTTTCCTTTGATAAATAAGATGAAACCGCTTACCATTGTTGTAAACCTTACTCCTGCCGGTTTATGTCTTCCAGATAATGCCCTCCTCAATTCTGGGTCAGCCGGGAATTTCATCTCTGGAGCCCTCTGCTGCCATTTCCAACGCCATCGATTTACCAAATCCACTCGGTAACTGAAAGACCATTAAAGCAAGTGCGCTACAGCGTCGGTCCCATTCAACTCCAAGTTGGCATCCTCCACTGTGAAGACATCCATCTGCTGGTTCTGGAGGATTCCACCGCTGACGTGATTTTAGGGCGCCCATGGTTGGAGCAGCATAATCCCGTCATCTCATGTAAGACAGGAGAAATCCTGAAGTGGGGTGACAACTGTTTTATGAACTGTTTTCCTGAGTTTCCAGTCCCAAGTTCTCCGCGTTCTGAAGAAATACCAGTCTGTGGTACTTCCATTGAAAGCCCCCTAGAGAAACACTCCATGGACATCCCAGAATGTTACTCCCACTTCAGTGATGTCTTCTGCCCCAAGAAACCCTCCATGCTGCTTCCACACCAGCCATGGGACTGCACTATTGATCTGCTTCCCGGTGAGCCAGTGCCCAAAGGAAAAATCTACTCACTTTCCATCCTGGAGGAGAAGGCCATGGAGGAATATATCAAAGAGGCTCTGTCCTTCAAAAAAGGATGGAGGCTTGAAGCCCTGCGTTGATTACAGAGCCCTCAATAAAATAACAGTTATCCGGATACAACCTCATCCGGATACGTGAGGGGGATGAATGGAAGACGGCCTTTGTGACCCCTACTGGCCACTATGAGTACCTGGTCATGCCGTATGGACTTGTCAATGCCCCCTCCGTATTCCAGGATTTCATCCACGAGGTGCTCCGGGAGTTCTTGCACAAGTCAGTCCTAGTGTACATCGATGACATCTTGATATACTCCCGGAGCCTGGCCGACCATCACCGCCACGTTGCGGAGGTCCTGCAACACCTGAGGGGGTTCAACCTGTTCTTAAAGGCAGAAAAGTGTTCCTTTCATCAACCCTTAGTGCAGTTCCTTGGCTACTACATCGATCACAGTGGCATCCGGGTGGACGAGAGGAAGGTTTCTGCCATAAAGGACAGGCCCATTCCCACATCAGTGAAAGAACTTCAAAGATTTCTCGGATTTCTCTGTCCTGGACTCCAGCCGCCACCCACGCCTTTGACACGCTCAAGAACGCCATCACCACCACTCCCCTCCTGGTACATCGGACCCAGACAAGCCCTTCGTTGTGGAATTTGATGCCTCCACCACTGGAGTGGGAGCGGTCCTCTCCCAGCAGCAGGGGAACCCGAGTAGACTGCACCCGTGAACTATGACATCGGGAATAGGAAGCTTCTGCCATCAAGCTTGCCCTAGAGGAGTGGAGGCTAATCTGGAATACCTTCGAGATGCAAAGAGATTAAACCCTCATCAAGCTAGGTGGGCCTTGTTCTTTACCCGGTTCAATTTCTCCATCACTTCCCGTCCAGGATCCAAGAATGTAAAGGCTGACGCTCTCTCTCGTATCCATGGCCCCGATGATACCCCTGAAATCCCAGAGCCCATCCTACCAGAGAAAATCTTTGTAAAAAAATCAATAGTCTGGTCTGAAGACACCCTTCCGGAGTCCAATGCCTCCACCAACGCTCCGCCGGGTTGCCCCCAGGTTTGCTCTACGTCACCTGGACACGGCGCACTCCCCTCATCCACACTTCTCACTCGTCACTGGGCACTGGCCACCCTGGGGTCAATGAGACCCTCTCGTTGCTTAAACAACGCTTCTGGTGGCTTAATATGGCAGCTGACGTCAGAAGGTATGTGCAGGGATCCAAGGAATGCGCCATCTCCAAGAGTCCATGCCATCTTCCCTCCGGCAAACTCCAAACTCTGCCCATTTCTAATCGTCCCTGGTCACACCTAGGGGTTGATTTCATCACCGACCTCCCAGTATCTGATAACTGCACAGGCATTCTGGTGGTTGTGGACAGGTTCTCAAAGTCATGTTGTCTAATCCCTCTAAGAGGATTGCCTACTGCTATGGAGACTGCTGAACTAATGTTTAACTGTATTTTCAGATATTATAGAATTCCTGAGGACATTGTAGGACCACAGTTTATCTCCAGACTCTGGAAAGCGTTTTTCAACCTACTAGGTGTGACCGTAAGCCCCTCTTCAGGTTACCATCCCCAGACGAACAGGCAGACGGAGCGGAAGATACAGGAGATCGGACGCTTCCTGCATACCTTCTGTCACGGCCACCAGGACTCTTGGAACCAGTTTGTGGGTTGGGCCGAGTATGCCCAGAACTCGCATCATCTGCCTACCACCGGACTCACCCCATTCCAGTGCGTACTCAGCTATCAACCCCCACTGTTCCCCTGGACTGGGGAACCCTCGGATGTTCCTGCGGTCACCTACTGGTCCCGAGAGAGCGAGAGGGTCTGGGACTCTGCACACCACCAGCTCCAACGGGCCCTACGCAGGCGCAGGATGACAGCCAACCTTCGACGCACCCAACTACCAGCCAGGACAGAAGGTCTGGCTGTCTACAAGAGACATCAGGATGCGCCTGCCCTGTAGGAAGCTGAGTCCCAGGTTCATTGGCCCTTTCACCATCGTCCAGCAGATTAACCCTGTCACTTACCAGCTCCAGCTCCCCCGCCTGAGTATAAAATTCCCCCCACTTTCCACGTGTCACTTTTAAAACCTCATCATCCTTCTGTCACTCTCTCCACAGAGCCTGGTGCAACCGAGGTCCCCCCCCCCCACACTCATTGTGTATGATGGAGCTGCCTACCTGGTTCAGGGCATCTTAGAATTCCGGCACCGTGGTGGTCACCTGGAGTACCTTGTGGATTGGGAGGGTTACGGTCCCGAGGAGCGCTCATGGGTTCCCAGGAATGATATACTCGACCCGAGCCTGCTTGACAACTTCCATGCCACTCATCCCGACAGACCAGGCATGCCACTCATGCACGGCATCACCGGAGTACTAACCACACACACCTGACATCAATCAGCACCCTTATCAAAAGCACCATAAAAGACACAAGCTCACACTCAGTCACTGTCTGGTCTCGTTAATGCATACACTGTCTGCACTGTGTCTGATCTGCTTCAAGTCTGCCAGCTATTCTCCATTCCTGCAATTACAAGACAAGTATCAGTTCTACGATCACATCTGTCTACTTATCCACCTTCATTCACTCACCTGCACTCTGCCTGTCATTCCTGGTTGTTCAATAAACTTATTAACTATTCCTTCTGTGTCTCATTCCCATTCTGTACTGTAACATACTGTCCACATTGCTTGTAACTGAAATTAGAGTCAACACCTGTTCAGTTGTTTGCCTAAATGTTTATGGTTGTGTTGTTCTAAAAACCCAAAATTGGTTCTATCAAATGCTGAACAGTGTAAGTAATGACTTCCTTTGATCTATACCTCCGAGTCAGAAAGTATCTTTGACACTACAACCTACTTGACCAAGACTTGATTTTTATTGTAACAAAAAAGTGAAAACTTAAAAACAAAACGTCTCGGGTAACGAGTGTAACCCTTGTTCCCTGAGTAAGGGAACGAGACGCTACGTCGGATGACGTGATGGGAACCCTCTGTATTTTGAGTTTGTGAAGCACCTCTGTATCCAACCAATGAAAAGACGTGACGTCAGAGACGGGTGACGTCACGGATCAGGAAGCTATAAAGCACACCTGAACACAAAGCACGTCTGCTTCTGTAAAATGTCTGAAGCAAGCGCACCAGGTATCCAGGAGATACGGCCACGTGACGTAGCGTCTTGTTCCCTTACTCAGGGAACAAGGGTTACACTCGTAACCCGAGACGTTCCCTTTCGTGGGAACTATCGACGCTACGTCGGATGACGTGATGGGAATGCAATCCCAACTACGCCGTCTCTCCGAGTGCCTGGCTACTATCTTGTAGCATCCTGACCCCCGGAGTGATGTTAAGGTGAAGTTTGTAAAATCTGATAAAGGTGTGCTGGGATGACCATCCAGCCGCACCACAAATGTCGTCCATAGAGACACCAGATAGGAGAGCTCTGGACGTGGCCATACCTCTCGTGGAGTGAGCCCGCACCATCAAAGGACACGGGCGCCCCACCGTCTCATACGCAAGTGAGATGGCCTCGACCACCCACTTGCTCATCCGCTGTTTAGATGCTGGGCCCCCCTTCTTAGGGGACCCATAACATACAAACAATTGTTCTGTTTTTCTCCACAGGGCAGCTCTGTGAACATACGCATCTAATGCTCTTACAGGGCAAAGCAGATTCTTCCTTTCCTGATCCAAGTTTGCGAAAGGAGGCAGGCAGAAAGCCTCAAGTACAATGGGGCCTGGGACCCTCATCGGACCTTTGGAACATAGCCCCGGCCTGGTATGCAGAAAGGCTTTCACCATACCAGGTGCAAACTCAATACAAGATGGAGCGACTGACAGCGCTTGTAAATCACCAATTCTCTTCAAAGAAGAGACGGCCAAGAGAAAGATAGTTTTAAGTGTCAAGAACTTGTATGACACCTCCTCTATTGGCTCGAAGGGAGCCTCAGCCAGCCCTTGGAGCACAATAGTGAGGTCCCAGGTCGGGGTCTTTGTGCACACCACAGGTCTCAACCTGAGTGCACCATGGAGGAAGCGTACTACTAGGGGGTCTCGACCCAGCGAGGAGCCCCCTACAGGGATATAATGAGCCGAAATAGCGGCCACATATACTTTCAGCGTGGAAGGGGTAAAACCTTCCAAGAACTTTTCCTGAAGGAACTGAAGCACGTCAAAGACAGAAGAATGGACCGGGTCCAAATTATGCTGTTCACACCACACAGAGAACAATTTCCATTTATATAAGTACAACTTCCTCGTGGAGGGAGCTCTGGAGTGAAGGATGGTCTCCACAACCTTGGTTAAGAAACCAGTTCCTATGAGCCTTGCCCCCTCAGGGGCCAGGCCCACAGTTTCCACATTTCTGGGCGGGGATGGAGAATCATGCCGCCCGCTTGAGACAGGAGATCCTGCCTGAGAGGAAGCTCTAAGGGAGAGCCGTGAAGTAGAGACATTATGTCAGAAAACCATATTGTGGCGAACCTTCTCCAGAACTCCCGGGAGCATTGAGACTGGGGGGAACGCATACAGACGTAGCCTCAGCCACGTCTGTAGCATGGAGTGAGTACCACAGAGAGCACTGAGCTGACTCCTCTGTGGCAAATAGATCGACTTGAGCTCGACCGAAAGTTTTCCATATCAACTCCACCACTTCGGTGTGGAGTTTCCATTCCCCCGGTCTTGCGCCCTGCCTCGACAGCCCTCATGTGCAGAAGGCCAAAAGTAATAACGTTGGACGCAGCTGCCATCAGACCCACCAGTCTCTGAAACTGTTTTACAGTGAGTGACTAGCCTAACTTCACCCCTTTCACGGCCCCGAGAATGAAACTCACACGAGCAGGGGACAACTGCGCCTGCATCGTGGTGGAATCCCAGATTACACCTAAGTAGTTTGCAACCTGACTCGGGACCAGCACACTCTTTTTGGCGTTGAGCCTCAGCCCAAGCCTCTTCATGTGCGACAGAACAACATCTCGATGTTGAACTGCCAATTGTTCTGTTTGAGCTAATATCAACCAATCGTCGATATAGTTCAGCACGCAGATGCCCTGGAGTCTCAGCGGAGCCAGCGCTGCATCCACGCACTTCGTGAACGTGCGGGGTGAGAGGGATAGGCCGAACGGAAGAACCCTGTATTGGTAAACTTTGCCCCCGAAAGCAAACCTGAGGAACTTCCTGTGTGAAGGATGGATGGATACATGAAAGTATGCATCTTTCAGATCTATCGCTACAAACCAGTCCTCGGACCTGATCTGAGGGATGATCTGTCTGAGTGTAAGCATTTTGAACTTCAGCTTCTTTACGGATCGATTTAGCACACGTAAATCTATGATCAGACGCAACCCTCCATCCTTCTTCAGAACAATGAAGTAGCGGCTGTAAAAGCCCGACATTTTGCTGGGAGGGGAAACCCTTTCTATAGCCCCTTTTTGCAAAAGCGTCGTTACTTCTTGCTCCATCACCAGAGACTACTCTGGGGTTACCACCGTAGGAAGCACCCCATTGAACTTGGGCGGTCGTGAACCGAACTGAATTCTGTAGCCCTGTTCTATCATGAGCAGCACCCACTTCGAAACATTCGGGAGATTTTTCCACTCTTCCAAATATTCTACTAAGGGAACCAGTCTCTCGAGAGCACTTGGCTCGTCTATCTGACGCGGCGCACCGGCAGACAGACGAATCACGTGCTGGCCGACCCTCCTCGGAGGATCGGTGGAAACTGCTGTGCCCTGACTCACGCTTGGTGGCAGGGTTGACAGAACGGTCCCCTGAGGGCACAGAGGAGGACCCGATATCCGAATCCCCCCGGAGGGGGCTGCCCTCGAGAGATCCTGCACTATAAATGTCAGGACCTCTTCTTTGAAGCCTTCCGAGAGATAATGACGGTCCTCAGATCCGTCCTACCTCCGGACTTTTAAATTCCTCAGAATTTAATGTATTCAATATTTCATTTAATCCTCAAATTAAATGCAGCCAGTTCTTATATAAATATATATTTTTTGAACAGACTGAATATATTTAGAATACAAAAAAGAATTATAGCTCGTAATAATTCGCAAGGTATTTTAGGGAAAGAGAGAAAGGGAACTCCCGTCTACTCAGATCCCTTAATATATACATACACATACACACACATGCATAATTACGGACACGTGATATATGCGCAGCCTCGGCAAACGCAGCCGTATTTTCATTCTTGCAGACTTAATCTACGCGCTGCCTCGGCAACGTGAGATCCGAGCCATATATTCTTTAATGAAAACTCAGTCTACGCGCTGCCTCGGCAAGCGCGAGATCTGAGCTATATACTTCAGATTCGAGCTTTGCAATAGACTTTTATTCCCTCGAGAATAAAGCCAACAGGAGTGGAGCTACAAAATTCCGCTAGTGCATACTTTTCTTCGGGACATTTTTATGAATGAACACGGTCACTGTCAGTTGTGAGCTGACGTGCACGCTCCACTCCCAGCAAACAACACATAAATCGTGTGTATCCCAACTCGCTTTGTAGTAGTGTTGCACGATATACCGGTACTAGAAAGGTATCGCGATACCCTGCTTTTAGAAACGGTACGGTTCTTCATTTTATTAGTACCGGTACTTTGAGTGCCAGCTGTATTTCCTAATGTGCGACAGCAGGGAGCAGTGTGTGTGCAGCGCGCTGCTTCTGAGGCACATTGAGTGCGTGTTTATTCCTGTCAACTGCGCAACGGCAGATGCACAAAGCAAAATATGGCATTATTTTGCTTACATTGCCGACAGTCAGGGCAAGCCCACGGACACCACAAAGCCCGTCTGCAAAATACGTTACAAAATAACGCAAGCGAAGGGAGCATCCAACTTGCCAAACATCCCGATTTGTACAGAGAATTTAAAGAGCGACAGGTTAGTGAATGTGATACCAGCGTTATGTTTATGCTCTCAAAAATTAAATGAGTGTTATTTATATTACTCATGCAAGCAGACATCCGCAAAGAGGTGTATTATTGAGTCTAATAAGTGATATCTGGTTGCTAAAATAAAATTAATTTTAAAAAACAAATATGTGAAGGGACTATACAATTATATTAAACCAATTTATGCTTTAATAACATTGCTCTAATTATTTACAGTAATCAATATTCTCACTGTCAAAACACTTACATGCAGGGCTTGATGACAGCCACTCCCACTAGCCACTTTGGCGAGTTGAATATAATTTAAGTTTACAGCCAAATGGTCGTCGAAGATCGTCGTAGCACAAAATTACAATCCAATCACACAATTCGTTATTTACATGCAGTTAGTGAAGGAGGGATAGGCGGAATTGCGCTGAATGACACACAACAGAAGCGCTCTCTCTCTCTCTCTCTCTCGCTCTCTCTCTCTCTCTGTCTGTCGCGCGCGCGATCAGTTTTCCACGCGTCTGAATAGTCAAATACACGTGCACACAGATGTCTAAATGTCCATCATGTGGAGTATCTCGCGTGAATACAGTCGGTTATGGCTTAAGTGGACGTAAACAGGTGGGTAATAACTGGATATTTGTCAGTTACGTCCATGCATTCAGCAGCCCAATTAAATAGGCCTGTCCATCATTAATGTTAATCAAACAACAAAACCTGTTAAATATGTTAAATAAACTTAGTGTATCGACCTGTGAGGTGGCGATCCTCAGAACGATATCACAATATCCACCTCCTCAGAGCTGGACATGTGAGTATCGGTGCCTCAACCCGGGGGAAGAAACCGCAGAGCGTGCTTCCACCTGGGAGACGGCGCTGAACCTGGCTGGTGAGGGCAGAGAAAAGGCGTGCCCGTCTCTAATCCCTCTGTCAGATCCATTTGTGAACCCCACGAACGGAGCCTCCGCCCTGCCTCAGCAGAAGCGGGATCCGATCCGCGGGGAACACTGGAGCAGTGTTCTGAGAGCGAGTTTTTACAGCGCACACAGACGCTCCCTCGAGAGCTGCCTGGGCTCACTCCCATTTCACTGCTGTTTCTCGCCATAATACGTGTCTTTTTTATATATAAATATATGGATTGGTGTGAGATACTCTTGTCCTCAGACGAAGAGATCTTGACTTGTTTATATGTAATAAGACAAACAACACCAAATAAGACACACAAGATACAGAGAGCGCTTGCTGAAGACAAACACTGCTTTGTGTTCAGGTGTGCTTTATAGCTTCCTGATCCGTGACGTCACCCGTCTCTGACGTCACGTCTTTTCATTGGTTGGATACAGAGGTGCTTCACGAACACAAAATACAGAGGGTTCCCATCACGTCATCCGACGTAGCGTCGATAGTTCCCACGAAAGGGAACTGTGATTCCAAAGTAAGCAGTATAGAGTAGTGTAGGTCAAAAACTGTCTCCCAAAAATGGGAAAATCCAAAAATGGGTGCAATTCATTCCCTTTAAAGTGGAAGTACAGAAATATAGTAACATAAAGACAGTGAATAACAACATTAGTAACTGTATGGCTTCTACAGTGTGATACTTAAGTGTGTAACAAAGAGATGAACACTACAGGAGTGTTAAAAAATGACTTGGTCTCTTACTGTTTTCCAGCACTGGAGTAAAAATCAGATTCCTTTGTGAAAGAGAATCGGACTTCAGCTGGCAGAGCGGAAGCAGTGTCGTAATCGATAACTTGGGGCGTGCCCTCAGCATACACGTGCCACCTAAGAGTGGAATATTAAAACGTATTTCAATGGAAAGAATTTAATTTCGCTGAATTTATTTTAATATGACACAGACACTTCGCAGTCACACCCGACTTGTATTGGTGTGCTGCCCACAAACCTAAATAACTTTTGTTGCTCTTCTAGCTGCCTCATCCTTTGTCTTTGGGCTATTAGGTTGGTGTCCTGGAACACAAGTGAAGCTGAAATGCAAATGCCAACATTAATTCAAAATCGTCTCAGGTTACGTATGTAACCATAGTTCCCTGAGAAGCAGGGAATGAGACTCTGCGTCGAATGCTATGGGGAACGTCACACATGAGCTGATGTCTGAAAATATATTTGAAACCTATCTTATCGTCTTGAGGGACTGTTCAGCAGGCAGCCTGAAGCATGGCATGGAAATGCAGAGTCTCCAAGGCTGCTCAAGGCTTCCGGGACCAAATTTTCCAAGGAAAAGTGGTCCCTTAAAGGCAATGTGGCCAGGGAACCGAAAGGAGCCCCGGCCAGTCACTAGAGGGGAACGAAGTCACCCCCCAATGCCACCAGGGAGGCTGAGCTGGTCTGATGAAGGATAAACAGTCTTGGCCAACCCTGTCTGAATACAGAATGTCAAAAACGCATTCTTCAGAGAAGATAGCAAGTAAGAGCGACTGCAAGAAGGGCAGTAAGCAACTCAAATCCACGCGTAGAGACGGGCATCCTGGAGAGCAGAACTCAGCTGAGTGCTATAAACCCTCGTCTTGAGGGGAGTATAATCCGCTCATCCTAGGATCTACTCGGCACCTGATTATTTGCACTGAGGATGCTGTGTGCTAGGGAACCCTGATACAGGGGAGCACAAACCAGCCTGGGGCCCTGGCCAACCAGAAATGTACTCAGTAAAACACTTGTAACTCTCTCAGTGAGAGGAGTACACTATTACATACACCAGAATGTTCAAAAGGTGGCCCCGAGGGCCTAATACCTGTAAAACATACGGTGTTATTCTAGTGGCCATTAGGGTTCTAGGAGCAAGAAATAGAACCAGCCTAAATACTAGGTAACTATTTAGCTCGACTAGAGTTGGGAGAACCCAAACTCAAGGAAGCCGATGTAGAAAAATCAAACCTCAGTAAGGTTTTACCACAAAACTCACCCTGAGAGGTCAGCCACTCAGGAACATACTCAGTAGAAACACCTTTTACTCTCACAGTGAGAGGAGTAAACAACTGAATTCCAATGCACTACACAGGAGGCCCAGAGGGCCTACCCTTGCAAACATGTGGCATCAGCTAGTGGCAACCATGACCATACCAGCCAGCAGGCCATTTTTATGTGAAAAAACACATATCATACTAAAACAGAAGGAGGGCATATTTTGCCACCATTCTCTACAAGAGGTCTGAACTAAGGCCTACTCTTAGCAGAGGTGGAGCGTGTCCAATGGTGGTAAAGGACCAATTTCACAAGCATCGTGCCAATATGTCTGCTAAAAAGGAGGCCTTATGGGGCCTTCGAGTTCAGCAACACGTGGCGTTCAGCTTGTTTGAACGTATAGACACAAAACTGTGCCAAAATGTAAAAAGGAGGCCTGTTAGGGCTTACCACTTCAGTGACATGTGGCACCAGCTAGTGAATATAAGGGACCGGTTGTGGGAAGCTAACTACAACCTGAGCTACAGTCTACATATTCCAACAGGCAATGCACCCTAATAAAAGTGACTACATGGAACCAATAAATGCCAACATGGTCTAAGGGAGGCCTACCAAGGCCTACTACCTCAAACAGACACGAGCATAAACCTGTGGCAATGTGAAATTATGTGAGCAAACTCATGATCACATAACAACAGCACTTGAGAAACACAAGCTACTAAACTAGAAGGAGGCTAAAAACATTAGAGCCTACAACTCCAAAGTTATATGCAATATAGCTCTTGTAAATATTACCAAAGGGAGCTAATAGAAACCAGACTGTGAAAGTGGTTCTAACAGTACCCTGAATATGCAATCCAACAGGTGATGCACTCAGTGATACACAATAAACCCTAACTCGGTAGTATAATAGTCACCACGCTCTTAAATAGAGGCTGATTTCACAAGCCTACTATAATGAGAATAGGTGCTAACCTGTAGCCACACTAAAGTAAAGCTCACATAAATAAATGTAGGGCAAAAGGCTACAGCTCAACGCAAACACAATGCTTTGAAATACATGCCATCCTAAGGAGGATAAATGCTGTCACCAAACAGATTTAGCAAATCTGTGCTGAGCCCTAGAGGACAGAGGCTAAAAAGCTAGCACCGTCAACTTGAATGTTAAATCAATTTGCTCAGGGGAAAGACAAATTCATAGCATGAATGAAGTTCTAGAGAGTGAGGCCTAACGTACACTGCATAACTTATATATGCAAAGATAAGGGCCTACTACCTGAGAAAAAGAGCACCAGGGAGGCTAGTAACAGTCTACAACCTTAGCTGTTTACTCACCAATTGCACCTACATGGACAAAGGGAAATGGGCATATGGCCTAAAAACTCCCTCAGGAGGAGGCCAGAACTAGGAACTATACAACCTGACAAGGGATAGTCATACATAGGGTAGTTAACAAACACCTAACCTAGGTCTAGCCTGGCCACTAAGCTGCGGGCCTACAGAACTATACAGGAAAAACAAGGTCTTATTTTAAAACATAAAATATAGACCCAGCTTATCTTCCTGCGGCTCAAAGACCGAAGACTCCTCATACTCCTTTTTCTCTACATGAAAGGATGGAATCTAGGGTTCTTTTAAGCTTAAAAGATCCTCTCACTATCAAACAGGAAAGTGGGCCGACAGAAAAATAATCAGTATGGGCCCAGCCATCAGTCTGACCATAAGAAGCATCTGAGCATGATATTATATATATATATATATATATATATATATATATATATATATATATATATATATATATATATATAGGAGGTGGAAGAAGAAGAGGAGAGGGTAGATATAAATTGCCCTTATGTAGCTGGGGGATCGATTACAAACACCTTTTACAATATGTAGGTTTACAATCGATCACCCATCTCACTCTTGCTTCTTCCTCCTCCCGTCTGTCTGGGCTCAGATACAAATCTGAATAGCTAGGGGTTTTTCCATGCCCTCCCGATCTCAAACGTGGAGATCAGGAAGGAATGGAAAGCTTACGGGAGCTGCAGTGTTCATGGATAGAAAGGAACTGCTTGTCGAGCCATCCGCGTGCGGCCCCTTTCTTAACGTGCCCTCATGGCAGCCGCAGCCTGCCAGAAGCACATCCCAAAAACACCAGCAGCTCCACGTATACAGCAGCTAGAGGAGCGCTCGCTGCCGGACGTGATGACGTCAAACACGGACGTCATCGTCATCCAACAATTCATCCTCGTCAGCCCCAGGGGAGCTGAAAGAGAATACAACTTTCTCAAACTTTCCAACGAGCTAACCTGCGAGCCCTATGATTGCAGCCACCATTTTGCCTCAGCACAAACGGGGCCAGAATCACCAGGCACAGATGCGGACACCTCTTCCCTCGAGAAGAGTGCCAAACAAGAACAGAGCGTCCCGATAGGAAGACGCTCACAGTAAATAACAGAAAAACACACAGACAGCACCCTCAAGCACTGGCTATGCATGCTCCTCTCCAGACAGAAAACGCCCGGAAATATGTATATCAAGTGTCCAAACCTGGGACACGGATGAACACACTCTCTTCAAATGTTCGTAAGGCATAATATAGATGCCCTTACCGGAGTCGATACAATCGCGATCAGACAGAACAGACCCAAAAGACAAAAAAGATACTGTCTGTTTCTCCAGGCGCTCCTTATATACTTCCAGGTCGCACCATATTACGTCATAGGCTGTTGCCGGCCAGTAGGATTGGAGTTTGTTGATACTTGGCTTTTAGACATCAGCTCACGTGTGATGTTCCCCAAAGCGTTCAATGCAGAGCGAGTTCCCTTTCGAAAGGGAACTAAATTTGTTACATGATCATAGGACGGTGACTTGTCATCCGTGTAATGTTTTTTTTTTTATCATAGACACTTTCATTTTATTACAAATGTGCTTTATTTTAAAAAGTCTAATGGTAGCATTAGTCACAGTGGTCTGAGATACATAGTCTTTGTTAGAAAAAAAAAAACATGAATAACTGCATACAGTACATCTCTCTATCATATGAAGACACACGTTTGCTTAAAGGAATTCATCTGCAATGTACAAAAGTGTGTGTGTGTGTGTGTGTGTGTGTGTGTGTGTGTGTGTGTGTGTGTGTGTGCGTTTTTGTGACCTCTGTGTGTGTTAGATTATTGTCCCGAGTCGTGCCTCATTCTCAGTTTTTCCTTTTCACTCATTGAATGCATAGGCCTATGGGAAAAGAGTCATGGACATGAAGCCAATCCGTTCACAAAACCTTCTCCCAATTTTACTTCTGTACATGGCTTTTATACATGTTCAGAGGGTGGTGTAGCAACTGTCCAATAAAAATGTACATGATATAGGATTGTGGTACACACAGAATCACAAAGAATGGTCAAAGAAAGAGTGACCCTTTCTTGGCTGTTTTGCAAGAAACACACACACATATACATAGTGTACATTAAAAATAGTTGTGTGATGAAATAATAACAACTCTTCTTCGTTCTCCATTGCAGCCTTAAAGACCAGAAGAGAGAAACATTCTCGGGACAATAAACAGAGATTAAAGTAATCTAACAGTGTGTGTGTATGTGTGTGTGTCCACGCAGCACATTTGCAAGACATCACCACTGAACTTTCAAGTACACTAGTAAATGAGAATGTTTCCCATAACCTTAATTGAAAGTGCCTACCTTTTGCCGGTCTTAAAACAAGCTTCTCATCATTACAGTCAAGCCAGCAATAGCACGGAAACAAAATCTCGTCACCTTCTGGAGTGTTGACCAAGATCTTATCGCAGAACCACTGGTTGTAAAGAAAACCCATAAACGGCTTGGAGTAGAGCGTGACAGATATGAGCTCTCCCAGGGATACCTTACAGTGTATCTTAAATGTTTGCTCCTGCAGAGACATATTTACGAGGGCTTATTAGGGCCAGTGTAGGTTCAAAATAATAATCATAATATGGGGTTGGGGGTTGGGGTGTACAATTCAGAGAAGAAACTCAGAATTTCCATGAAAAAAAAAAAACAGATATTCTGAGATTACAAAATACAATACAATACAATACAATGTTTATTTATATAGCACATTTAAAACAACTGAAGTCAAGTGCACAGAGTATGCAAAACCGAACAGTCAACAGTCAACACAATCTATAAAACACACACTGTAGAATGGATAAGGTTCACTAAAATAAAGGATCATTGCACAGCAGGTCAGGAAATGTTAAATGCCAGGGAGAAGTAATAAGTTTTATGAGTAGACTTAAAAATAGATAGAGTTGAGGCAGCTTGAATTTGATTTGGGAGACTATTCCGCAACAAGCATGGATGGATGTATACATTTGCTATAGCAAATCAGATACTGTGGTACTGTGGAGCCTGATTATGAAGATATTTAAAGACAAACAATACAATTTTAAAATCATTCTATATTTGACTGGCAGCCAATGCAATGAAATCAAAACTGGTGTAATAGACTCACAAAAACACAAATTTGCCAGAAAAAAAATTGAATATTCTGATAATTAAGTCACAAATTTATGAGGAAATAATAATGTCAAGGAACCACATCACTTTATATTGGAAGGATGTAGCCTACGTCATCACGCTACAGACACAACCATAAACAGATCCCTCACGCACATGTTAGTGAGGGGGTGCAACTAGTATGGAACACTGAAACATTCCTGGCCAGTAAAATAATCACATGGCTTCACTATGCATTCAACCTGAACCTGATCCACAGCCCAAGAAGGCATCATCCAGAGAGCATCCAGGATCAACGTTCACTCTGAACCAATTTCTCGATGGCTGAGGCAAGCTGTGAATGGAAGAAACAGCCTATAGCCTACCCAATTAATCTATTGATACTCTCTTGATTTGGATATTCATGAGAAGCTGCGAAGCGTGTTCAGTGTGAATGAAGAGTGAAGCGATCTGGTTATTGTACTGCCCAGGCATGTTCCGTACTAGTTGCACTTCCTCACAAATTTGTGATTTTATAATCACAGAATATTCAAGTTTTTTTTTACTGAATTTTATCTTGCCATAACCACAGCGCCACGCAGACCAATTGGTGGCTGACTTGAACCAGTGCATGCCGGTAAGAAATTTTGTTGTTGATTTTTTTTACTGTATTTTATCCCTCCACCTCCTGCTCCATATTATTATTATTATTATTATTTTAATGCACCATCATACATTTGGGAAGATAATTTTAAGGTAAATATAAAATGCATTTTTTAATCATTACTCCATACAGCTTTTATACACAATCTTTCAAATATCTTCCATTAAATGTAACATTCTGACTGATAGTTTTTGAACCAAAACTCTTTTACTGTTGGTTTAATTGGGTGCACTTACCGATCCAGGCAAAAACCCCTGATGGTTATTTAGATTCTGTTCATCACTCTCAGCCTCACTACCATGCAGTTGAATGTAGATAAGGCTAGTGGTGCCCGCCAAGAGCTTATCTCCTGTGTGCGCCGTTACTTTGTAGATCACCATGGCTGTTCTGCAAAGTAATGGATAATGATTTTTAAGAAAAATTATGAACTTGATAAGACCACTAAAGAATGTATAAATGAAAGAGGGAGAGAGAGAGGGAGAGAGAGAGAGAGATTCTCACCTGTAATTGTCAAAGAAGTCACAACGCTACTGCAATGTAAAATCTGCTGTTACTAGATTGATTGTAAAGAGAGAGCATTTTATGTCATGGAAATTAACACAAAAATTAAATACACTTTAACTGAACACTCTGTAGAAAAGATCTTGGAGAAAAGAAGTTTTATTACCAGGTTGTTGCCAAAACAAGGATCTTGCTCCTTTCAAAATTACCTGAACAAGAAGAGACCAAGAGCAGAAGACTCCAAGCATTTTATATCTTTCTTGTAATATATGCATTTTCATCACTGTCATGACACCCAATCTAAAAATGAATACCTACCTTTGTCCAAATAAGGAAACATCTTCAAACTTAAGTTTATGATTGGTTGTAATGTTTCTTGACACTGACATTGAATCTTTGAGTTTTCCTTAGTCCGTGTCTTGCAAAATCATGATTATTGTAAGGATGGAGCAACTTGGTTTGCTGTTGACAGATGCATTACACAAGCCCCAATCCTGAGGGGGGGAGGGACTTTCATACATACCTCATCTCACCGTAACCTAACTGACTGAGGACTGGGCTGGGGCCTTCTGACATTTATTTAAAGAATGCTGATTTTTTCCTCTCCATCTTGACCCGGA
This sequence comes from Chanodichthys erythropterus, assembly GCF_024489055.1. Classification (NCBI taxonomy): domain Eukaryota; kingdom Metazoa; phylum Chordata; class Actinopteri; order Cypriniformes; family Xenocyprididae; genus Chanodichthys; species Chanodichthys erythropterus. The sequence goes on from NC_090231.1 coordinate 40,091,139, forward strand.
GATAGCAAGAGGAATTTAGTGTTGCTAACTATAACCTGTAATAGTGATGGTAAAAACTTACTGCTCGCTGCCCATGATTCACAGTGCTTTCATTTACCAAATGAAATTTTTTTCATTCAGCCAGAGGGCTAAACAACTACTGACGGATGGCTATGGATGATAGCTGGTACTTGCAAACTTTCTTGCAGAACATTGTATTAACATTTCTATGAATTCTGTGTCTATGTTTTTACTGATAACTGCACAGGCTGTTTTAGGCAGTTGAAAAAAGAAGAAGTCTTATCTGACCACAGCTCAAATTTTTAACTCTTTTTAACAGAAATAAGAGAGAGAGAAGAAAGCTTAATTAATTAAACATAAGTTTGTTACAAAGTACAGGTACATTTTCATAACAAAGCATCCGGTACACATGGTACAGATTTTCTATTTTAAGATTCATTAAACACTCAGTAAAGCTCTTCAGTTATCAAAAGTCCTTTAATGCAAATAAAATATATTTCCCTATATATGAATGAGCAATATATTAAATTATTTAATGGTATATTTGACAATATAAATAATATATTGTGTTAATATATTACAATATATTATTGAATAATATATAAGGAATTGCCGCTTATATTAAAATACATGTGACAATATATTTACAAATATATCATAATGTATGCAATTGTCACAGAACACAGACTCAGGAGAACGGTGAGCACAAAGATTTATTAAGTTTATTATCCAACAGAGTGAAGTTATAAAGCAAGGTATGCAAATCACAACAACTAGAGTGGATGTAGATAGAAACAGTCCAGACAGGCAAGGGCACCACACACACCTTGATGACACGACACGGGATCCATCTGCAGGCTTTATTGAGCAGATCTTGTGGTCAAACAGGCAATGGTCAAACAGTGGCAAACATGTATAACAGGGAATAGACAGAATCGTGGTCGTAACACAGGCAGATCAGGGCAGGCAGATATCAATCACAAGTCCAGTAAACAATAAACAGTCCAAGGGGCAGGCAGCAGAGAAACGTAAAACCTTCTTTAACAAGAGATGTAAATAAATTTTACTATGGTTTATTATACATGCAGATTATAGGTTGTAAAGTGAAATCAATGAGTTTATTCTTTCTATAGCCTATACTTTAGAAATTAGAACATATATGCGTTTGTGCATAAATGTGTGTTGTAGTTGCAAATCTTATCCAAGATGTAGGCTAATCAATATTAGTCAGTTGTGTCCGACATAAAGGATCCGCGATCCAATGAAACTATGACCACAAACGAGAGGGGGTTCACAAACCAGTAAGTGAATGAAAGGTAATAATCAGCAATAGGCTATGTGTTCAAACAAATAACTTCTTATTTGAATGTTTCAATATGCGTTGACACAAATGACTTTATTAAAACGTTTCTTTGATATAACATGGCACTGAGTTGTTAGAAAAGAAATGCATAGTGATATCATAGCATGATGAACTAATGAATCGGTTTCTTGAACCTGTTCATTGAGCCAAACTGTCTGAAAAGAGCCGGTTTGTGGAAATTAATCAGCCTTTGCATCACTACAAGCCTGTGTGTGTGGTGCTGGTTTTTTGGAGAGTTGATGAGGATGATGGCAGACAGGTGTGTGATTGGGAAGTGTGTGCAGGTGATTATCATAGAGGATTGTGGGAAATGCAGTGCACAAAAGGAAACAGGCATGGTGACTGGTTGTCACGTTTCCGCCCACTGCTGTTTCCTTCCACTCCCCACCAGAGGTCTACTGTTCACCATTATGACTTTTTCTTTGCACACAAACAGTCACTTCATGCTGGACTACATTTCCCACAATTTCCCAGCTAGGCTCTAATCACACACTTATACCTGTTTCCCATCAGTGACTCTTTTTAAGCTGCACTCAGACACACACACTTTGCTGAGTATTGTTTAGCCTTTGATTGCGCCTTGTATTCGACCTTGTCTCTGTGTTCCTTGCCTTGCCTGTATTTTTGACCCTGGTCTGATTCCTTGTTGATGATTGTTTGCTCCCTGTCTTGACCATTGCCTGTTTTTGGACTACTCTTTGCCTTGCCTCTCCTAATACTGTTTGCTAATGTGTGACTACGCTTTCTTTTAATAAAGCTTGCATTTGGATCTACCACCCTGTCGTCTCGATTCCCATCGTAACACTGGTGATCCTGACAATAATATTATATTCAGTAATACACTTCAATAATACATACAGATGTTATAAATTACATTATAAATGTTTCATATTTTCAAGCTAGTTAACAATAGCACAAGCACACCCGCATGTACTAAAGTATTTAGCAAAGAGACTCTCACTGTGTTGAAGACAAGTGACAACCTCCCCCAGCTTCTTTTGAAGCCAATACGGAAGTGACTTAAACTGCAATTCATCGACTGGCCACTAGGGACTGGATGTGTGTTTGCTGTCTGCGCTAAAACCACGACCACTTGCCACGACTTGCCATGACCACAGCGCCACGCAGACCAATCGGTGGCTGACTTGAACCAGTGCATGCCGGTAAGAAATTTTGTTGTTGAGACAGCGTCGACGCCATGTCACTGTGACATATGGCTTCAAAGTACCTCGATAGCAATTCGAGATCAACCAGTGCAGTTTCTCTTTTTTATTATTGCAAACAATTCAAAGATGACATTAATACAATACAACTTTGCATACATAACACAAAATGTATATCAACAACACAACCAATGTCATCTGAACATATGGAAGAGAAGAAAAATAAGTTGACTGACTGTTAAAAGTGAAAGATACAAAGGCAGGAACAGAACAAATAAAGAAAACAGTATTAATCACTGTAAATGAAAGAAGAAATACATATATCTTCAAAAAGGAAATACATTTGTATTATTAATTACTCTTAGTGATTTGATTAAATGTTCTACTTCAAATAAGAAATCAAAAAAAGTAGGTATTTTCTTAAGAAACCTTTGTTTGTGAAAACAGAATTTAGCCACAAGGATAAGAAAGTTAACAGTATATATTATTGTGTAAATTACAGTTCATATTAACTTTAGAAAAACAATAGGATCTCAAATCTTTCCAGAAAAGTGATGAAACATTACATAAAACGTAAAAATATACGAAAAATAAATGACAAATATCTTCACTTTCTTTTTTACAGAAGGTGCATATATCAGCTACATTACAAAATTTCAACACAAAAGCATTACAAGGGTATATATTATTCAAAATTTTTAAATGCACAAATTCAATTCACTGTGTTGGATATACAGTATTTATATAGTAATAACCATGATTTCCTCCATCGAATGTTTTCTATTTTAGAACCCCCCCAAAAATTTCCCTTTTGGAGAAATTGAGTTTCAAGATTGAGAAAGTTGATGAATACATTTATTATTACATTCTTTACTTAAAAACAAAACACCTCCCAAACATAACTGTGAAAGTTGTTTTGAGCGTGACTCATGGGAAAGGGAAGCTTTCATCAGACATATTATTCCATCAGGAATCGCCTTTATAACAGAGTTAAATTCTTTAAAACAGGACATTGATGGATATTCATAAAACATTCATAAGATAACAAATCACCTTTAGAGTTGAATAGGTCAGCAACAAAAAATGTTTTTATTAAGCCATTTATCAAAGAAGACTGATCTATTTCAAATTTTAATATCCGAATTATTCCATAAGATGGTTTTGTCAGGGGAAAAGTTGTGGTTGTAAACCAGTTTCCAGGCTAACAAAGCTTGTTGATGAAATCTGCCAGTTTAATAAGTAATTTACCAGTGGAGTAATTGCATTTCATTAAAAAAAAAAGAAAAAAAAAAAAAAAGAAAGGCGACCTACCCTATTAAATATATTATTAGGAATAAAATACCACGTAGAATCTGACCCAAGCTAACATCTTTTTAACCAATTAATTTTAAATGTTTTGGTTGTATCATCAAAATTCGGGACTTCAAGACCCCCATCACTCCATTGTTTGCTAAATTCCCAAATTAAATCAAGAAAAATCTTATGCATATTTTTTTGAGGTGTGATTATCTACAGCTAAAGACACAAATCTGGATAATTCTTCTGTTTTAGATTAAAATAATAATAATAATAATAAATCTCTTTGGAGCCAATTATTAAAAATATATTTTGTTTTCAATAACTGTTGAAAAAAATTCAACTCTCTACTAATACATTTTTCGTTATATGAATCCCAAAATATTTCACTTCATTTTTAATTGGTATATTCTCAATTACAGTCTCTACAGTGTCAAAAAAGCAAATAATTTCACATTTAGATCCTTCAAGAATAAAGTCTGCTAATTGTGAGATTCAAATATCTCTGTTAAAGATATTCAGGCCAGCAAAGTTATTATTGTGCAAAATATAATGTTTCTACAACAAATAAACATAAAAAGGGGCTCAAAGGGCAATCTTGATGTGTTCCGTGAAACCTTGGTGATGTACGTGAATTTGAAATGATACAACTATCTATTTCTTTGTACAACATTTGAACAATATATGAATTTTGAGGGAAATCCAAAAGCCTCTAAAGAGTTTAGAAGGAACTGGTGATTTACAGTGCCGAAGGCCACTGTAAGAAGAACAATGTAAAATGCACTGTAACTTGCTGGCAGCAATTAGCAAGTAAGTTGCTTTGTTCTATTCTACAGTATGCTTACTGTAAATGTAATCACAGTAACTGTAATTTTACTGTAATAATAAACACAGTAACAAAATAATAACTGTAAATCAAATCACAGTAACTTTTTTTACTGTGTTTCTTATTACAGTAAAATGACTGTATAATAATAAAAACAGTAACAAAATAGTTACTGTGATTACATTCACAGTATGCATACTGTGGAATAGAACACAGTAACTTACTTGCTAATTGCTGCCAGCAAGTTACAATACATTTCACAGTATTTTATTATTATTGCTGTATTTTTTTTTTTATCACAGCAAATATAAGATTACTGTAAACTGTTTTTATTGTGTACTATAAAATGAAGACATGATTTTTGTCACAAAATGACATTTATTTTAAACATTTTAAATGTGAAAATACATAGGCATAAAATATTTTACATTATATACACATTTATAGGCTATACATTTTTATTATTTGGAATACAACACTCCTAAACATACAAATCCATCATCTTTGTTGAAGTCGAAATTAAAATGTCCAGATACAATTGGAAATGAATAAAACAGAAAGTATATATAATATAAAAAACTGTAGAATTTTAAGCGTCAAAATCCTTAATACTGACTTTATTCCTGAATGGGAAACTTCCTTCTGGGCTGGAGTCATTTCCTGCAGTGGAAGAAATGAGTCATTAATGTAGACAACTAAAGGCAAGACTGGTGGCTTGATGACAATGTATACAAGTTGGTCTGGCTAAATTAAATAATCCAGTCAACATTAATATTACTATGTTGACCATATCAGTAGTCAGCACTGATCAGGGAGTCAGCCATTTTAAGGGCTGTCTCAGTCACAGAATCCTTCCAGTGCACTGAAATATTCACTTCCTAAAAAGTCCCACAATGCAACATGAAAATCAGGGAGCAACAATTCTCACTATGCTCCTTTAACGGAAGTTCTGAAGAGTGAAACTTTGATCACATGAGCCAACTCACTACACATAACAACACGAGATAGATGTTTGTTTGTTTGTTTTTTCAATACAAACCATTATGTTATTATATTTCTGCATAAACATAAATCACTAGACAGGTAATTAACATAATCTAACTAACATTTTTATCCCTGAATTGTTGCATGTTTATGTATCAAGAAAATGCTGCTGTTCATGAATACCAGTAGTTGAGTTATAAAATAATGGCATTGTGTTGTCACCAGAAATAGAGTCATCTGTGTCCCAATGTGTGAGCCAGTGTCTTTTATTGTTCTTTCAATTGCCCGGATTCATGTACACCATATACTGATTCACAAGCTCACAAGGTAGGGAGCTGAGCTGACGATCCCAAAATTTCATGGCCATGTCCTGTGTTGAGGAAACTTAATGCGTAGACAAACCTGTATGACTTTAGCAACATAAAGGGAGATTATTAATTTCCCCCTGTTTGGATTCTTGTTTTGCACCATTTCCGCCACTAGTTTGTCACCATAGTTACTGATCACTTTCATCATCACTATCAGCTATGTTCCATTACCCACCTCGTTTGTCAGTGTATTAAAGTCTTGTGCTTTCAGTTAAATTTCAGGGTAAATCCAATACCAAGTTTAATAAATTCCCCAAAGACAAAACAATCCACTAAACAGGCAGAGTGACACACCTTAAATGTGCTCTAAGCGATCCTGGGCGGAGTAACTTCCTGTTGACGTTCAAAGTGTTGTCAAACAAAGAAAAGGCTAGTTAGACCCTCCCTCCTCCTCCTCCACCTCACCCACCTCCCCTCCGTGCTTCCTGAAACAGTCATGAACGCGCATTTAAAATCATTCATGTCGGTTATTGGCTGGAGCATGTTTATTATGTTTTGTGGTCCAGACTGCACCAGTTTGTTTTTATTGCCGTTTTCAGAGCTTGTGGCTACTACAGATGCCGCGTTTTTTTACAGTGTGTTCAGGGGACAGGCAGCTAGCGGATAGTGAGGAGATGTTTGCTGTATGTGACAAAAAATGTTTTGACCTAAAAACGCGTGACATCGCTTAGAGCACCTTTAAGATAATCGTAACACCAAACAGAGAATGGAGACGAGGCACAACTTAACTAGTTAATACAAACAAGACTAATTAATCTAAGACAGCTGAAAGCAAATGAACTAATGACAGAAACTATATAAAAAAAAAAAAAATGAAAAGCATGTTGCTATATGTCAAGTAGATTATTTTACACTAAACTTGTGGCCTTGAGAACATTATGAACTTGAGATCATGACAACTCATCAATTGGTCACAACACAATGATGTACATAGTTTGTCATATCCATTTTGTATCAATGAAGTTCCATATCGATCAAGTTCCCGAACAAAACTCGTTGAACCAGTCACCATATATTATAATGCTCACAATGCTTCCACAAGGCAGGAATTCACTTAAAGGATTAGTCCACTTTTAAATAAACTTTTCCTGATAATTTACTCACCCCCATGTCATCCAAGGTGTCCATGTCTTTCTTTCTTCAGTCAAAAAGAAATTAAGGTTTTCGATGAAAACATTCCATGATTATTCTCCTTATAGTAGACTTCAATGGGCACCAAACAGTTGAAGGTCAAAATTAGTTTCACTGCAGCTTCAAATTGTTTAAAACGATCCCAGATGAGAAATAAGAGTCTTATCTAGTGAAACCATTGCTCATTTTCTGAAAAAAATTGAAAATTATATACGTTTTAACCTTAAATGCTCATCTTGAACTAGCTCTCTTCTTCTTCTCCTCTATTAGAATTTCAGCAGTGTAAACACTGCTAAGCGTATTACTGCCCTCCACCATAGACAGTAAAAGAAATGGACACAGCGACCCCATTGGAACTCAATTGAGTCAAGTGAAGCCCATTTTTAACGATTTTTAGCACTTCCGTTTCTGACACGCAGACTCACACTAAGCTTGATGACGTCCGCAACCTGTCTGACAGATGTAAATCTTCTAGTAGCTGTGCGTGAAAACTGCCATCGTTAATCTTGCAGAGACGGCGAGCTTGAGCGGGGAGTTCTTTGGCGTGAGTGAGCAGGAGTAAGTATTCTGATTAATTATTTTGTATAGTATTTTAAAATGTAACGCCAGTACGCCATAGTAAGATAATCTCCCCGATTGCCTGCGAGCTTCTCCTCCTGTCTGTATGGTAATTTCTCTACTGTGCGACAGAGAGTCAAGTGGTTATGATGCAATCGTTAGCTTATTTTTACAAAAACTGTTTCTACGGGGCCATAATGTAACATAGAAGGTAATGGAGCCCTTTATACATTGTCGTGTATCTTTGTAAATAAATAATGGACAAATGGAGTCTTTAAACACCTCAGATGTAAAGTTATTCACTGTCAAAGTGACGCCAAAATGAATGGGAGTCAATGGGGATGCTAACGCAAGTGAAGTTCTGCTACAAGATGGCAGCACACGGCCGACTTCAACTTCCGGTCGACTTCCTTGGGCACTGCCCTCCACAGGCCAAAGTTTGAAATAATTGTTATATACTATTGAACTAGCATATTGCATATAAAAATTAGTTCAAACTTTGACCTGTGGAGGTCAGTAATACACTTAGCAGTGTCTACACTGCTGGAATTCTAATAGAGAAGAAGAAGAGAGCTAGTTCAAGATGAGCATTTCTGGTTAAAACTTAATTTTTTTTTTTCAGAAAATGAGCGATTGTTTCACTAGATAAGACCCTTACTTCTCCTCTGGGATCGTGTTGAAGAAGCTGCATTTTTCTCTCCTTTCTCAATCCATCTCACTCTGGATCTAACGAAGGCACCTTTTACTATTTTTAAATATATCGCACATGACATGCAAGAAAAAAAATAATTTGTGCACACAATTTACTATTTCATTTCCTCGATGCATGTGCATGATTTATAAATCGAGGGAACGAATTAGTAAATCATGCGCACGATTTAGCCTACTATTTTTTTTTTTTTTTTCCTGCATGTCATGTCCGGGGCACCGTCATGTTCTAATTCCAACTGCAAAGTTTTTAACTGACTAATTTCGGAAACAGAGAAATAGTCTTTTTTTTTTTTTTTTTTTTTTTTTGATTAAGGTACGTTAATTAACAAGTCGGCTTCTCTATCAGCATTAACCACTTTTAAGGCTTTAGATCTATTTATTGCTAGTAATCCCATTTAGCACCATGCATAGAACCCTCCCTGTGTTTAGTCTGCAAAAACAGCTTGATTACTAAGTGGTCAGAGAATGGAGCATACTGGTGACTCACATCAAACACAGGAGTAAATCTGTCAGCTGAATTATCTAATACATCATTAATACACCTTAATACCCCATCATACACCTTATCACCCCACTGTGATTTCCAAAAACGAACATCACTCTCACATGAAAGAGTTTCTTGTAACAGTATTAAGTTAGCATTCGTTCATCTACAGTATAAGAAATAGGCTTTTCTTTTAGTGAGATCTCTCAAGCCATGTGTGTTTAATGACATAATGCTCAAAGAGTTAAACTCCATGTCTTGCATTTGCATAGGAGATACATTTTTTTTTTTAATCATGGATTCAATTAGTGATTTATACACAACTATCAGAATGTCTTTTTCAATGTTAAGCCTTGGTAAGCCTTTTTAAAACACTGTCTAAAAGCTTATCAAATGTAAACTGAGAGTCAATCTCTGTACCCAAGTATTTAAAAGATCCCACCTGCTCCTCTCCATTAAAGGCTTAAAAAATGTGTGGCAATTTTTATCCCCACAACAAATTTCTTTAGTTTTGTTTAAGCTGCAATGAACTCTCCTCTATCCAGGCTGTGAGAAAATTAATAAAATTAAAATAACTGTCCAGTGATCCTCTGCATATTTTATAAGCAATAGTTTGCACTTTTTTAAAATTAGAAAATGTATCCTTTTTCCATTTTTTTTTTTTTTTTTTTTTAGAAAGAAAAGAATTGAACTCAATTTATCATTTTTCGTTCAGGGATGGAAAAATGAAGAAAAAAAACCATAAAAAAAATATTCGAAGAATGGCCTCTATGCTAATATTGTTACGGCTGGTGGTGTAGAGATGAGGCAGATAACGGATTTCCACAAACATATAAGACTTTAATATAACCAAAGGCAGAGTACACCAAACAAGCACCTAACATAAACAGAGAACGGACCAGGAGTGAAGGGAGTGAGTGCAATATATGGGGAGTGCTGACAATAGAGTCCAGGTGCAGGTGATGAGTGACGATGAGGAGCTGACGAGGGAAGTGAGTGCAGGTGTGGAGAACAGGAGGATCTTGGGAAAAAGAGTCCAGGGGAACACGGGATCTGTAACAGTACCTCCCCCTCCCGGTAGGCGCGTCCTCGCGCCGTAGATGTAACAACCGGGAGGGGGGCGGGCGCCCTGGAGACCTCAAACCGGAGCAGGGGGAGGAGTAGACTGGAGTGGAGGTCTCCAGGGCAGGCTCAAAAGCCATGGCGGGTCAGGAGCCGTGGGCAACCATGGCGGGTCAGGAGCCGTGGGCAGCCATGGCGGGTCAGGAGCCGTGGGCAGCCATGGAGGGTCAGGAGCCGTGGGCAGCCATGGAGGGTCAGGGACCGAGGGCAGCCATGGAGGGTCAGGGGCCGTGGGCAGCCATGGAGGGTCAGGGGCCGTAGGCAGCCATGCAGGATCAGGGGCCGAAGCCTTCGAGGCATTGAGCCCAGGCGGCGGTGAGGGACCGGCGGGTGATGGCCGAACTGTAGGCTCCGCCGACCGAAGCGCAGCCGGGGCTCCAGAAGGCCGCAGTGGAAGCAGGAGGACAGCCAACAAAACGAACATCGGGGGGAGTGAGGAGGCCAACTGGAACTGAGGGACGGAGTGATGGAGCGGAGACGGAGGAGTGTAGTCCAGAGGGGAGGGCAGGCCGACGAGTGAACAAGGTGTGAGTGGAGGCAGGATGGATACTGGTGAAGCTGGTGGACTGATGGACAACGGTGGAGCAGAGGGAGGTTGGAGCCGGGGTGAAGGTAATCGCCCAGAGGTCTGAGGTGGAGATCTGGGCGAGGGGGCTTGAGGTGGAGGTGCAGTGAGTACATTAGTGGGAGGAGGCGGGAGAGGGAGGCAGGGAGGGAAACAGTCTTTGAATTAGAGACTTTTAGAGCAAAGTTCATCATAATAAAGGGCTCGGCGGCGACTGGAGCGGCAGGCTCGGCGGCGGCGGCTGGAGCGGCAGGCTCGGCGGCGGCGGCTGGAGCGGCAGGCTCGGCGGCGGCGGCTGGAGCTGAGGGCTCGTAGGCGGCGGCTGGAGCGGCTGGCTCGTAGGCGGAGACTGGAGCAGAGGGCTCGTAGGCGGAGACTGGAGAACTTGGCTCGGCGGAGACTGGAGAACTTGGCTCGGCGGAGACTGGAGAACTTGGCTCGGCAGAGACTGGAGAACTTGGCTCGGCGGAGACTGGAGAACTTGGCTCGGCGGAGACTGGAGAACTTGGCTCGGCGGAGACTGGAGAACTTGGCTCGGCGGAGACTGGAGAACTTGGCTCGGCGGAGACTGGAGAACTTTGCTCAGCGGCGGAGACTGGAGAACTTTGCTCGGCGGCGGAGACTGGAGAACTTTGCTCGGCGGCGGAGACTGGAGAACTTTGCTCGGCGGCGGAGACTGGAGAACTTGGCTCGGCGGAGACTGGAGAACTTTGCTCGGCGGAGACTGGAGAACTTGGCTCGGAGGAGACTGTAAATAATTATGCAAACATACCTTTATCTTGCTCTTTTTTCTCCTCCTCTGTCTTTTTCTTCTTTCTTTTTTCGGCATCAGAGGGATACATCCTTTTTTGTGACATGGCTTATCATTTATAACATTTATTACAGTAATGTGCACTTGTGCGCCGGCGCGAATTGTCAATGCACGCGAGGTGTCTATGCGCAATTGCGCATGACTCAAACGCTAGCAGACACAGCAGCAGTTGTCGGCAAATCAGAATTTTCTTGTCTCGAATTATTTATTTATTCATTCGCATTCATTAATTCATTCATTTATATCACTTGTTTAAGTTATTTAATTGTAAAAAAAAAAAAAAAAAAAAACACGATTGGGGGGCCCCCTATTGGCCAGGGGGCCCCAAGCAGCCGCTTAGTTCGCTTATGCCTCGGGCCGGCCCTGCACGAAGACAACGCAGCCCTGACGTGTCAACTAAACTATCCCCTGTGCAGGGTTAGGCGGAGACTGGAGAACTTTGCTCGGCGGCGGAGACTGGAGAACTTTGCTCGGCGGCGGAGACTGGAGAACTTTGCTCGGCGGCGGAGACTGGAGAACTTTGCTCGGCGGCGGAGACTGGAGAACTTGGCTCGGCGGAGACTGGAGAACTTTGCTCGGCGGAGACTGGAGAACTTGGCTCGGAGGAGACTGGGGTTGAGGGCCATTTCATCCCCTCAAATACAATTAAAATCCCCACAGGCACTGGAGCTGGCTCTGTGGGGACTGGAGCTGACTCTGGAGATACTGGAGCTGACTCTGGAGATACTGGAGCTGACTCTGGAGATACTGGAGCTGACTCTGGAGATACTGGAGCTGACTCTGGAGATACTGGAGCTGACTCTGGAGATACTGGAGCTGACTCTGGAGACACTGGAGCGGGCTCTGGAGATACTGAAGCGGGCTTTGGAGACACTGGAGCGGGCTCTGGAGACACTGGAACGGGCTCTGGAGATACTGGAGCGGGCTCTGGAGATACTGGAGCGGGCTCTGGAGACACTAGAGCGGGCTTTGGAAACACTGGAACGGGCTCTGAAGAGACTGGAGCCGCTTTCTTCCTCCTCCTCCGCTTACTGGGCCCAGTGGAGGAATGTGGGTCCAGCATGGGGCAGGCAGGGAGTTTGCTGGAGGGGTATGCGGAGGAAGACGGAGCTTGGCAGACTGGCCGGGCTGACCGTGTTTTTGGAAGGACTGGACGAGAGGAACACCCAACATTCTGAACCTCTTGGACTAAGAATTCGGAGCAATTTAAATACAAAACTAAATTTATAGCATCAGTTAAGGAAACATAATCATTAGGTTCCATAAAGCGAATGGTATTCTCATCCAGTCCATCCAAAAACAGGCCAATCAACTGAGCATCCGACCAATCTGTCGAATAAGCGAGCTCTACGAACTCCTCCACATACCTCTCCAGCGAACGACCTACCTGCAGGAGCCCGATTAGGCGATCGCCGGATGACAGGGTGAGAGGCGTTGGAGGAGCTGGAGCCAGGGAGCCGGGGAAAGTCTCCATCCCTTTTTTTGTGGAAATCCAACGGTATTGGTCCGTTCTTCTGTTACGGCTGGTGGTGTAGAGATGAGGCAGATAACGGATTTCCACAAACATATAAGACTTTAATATAACCAAAGGCAGAGTACACCAAACAAGCACCTAACATAAACAGAGAACGGACCAGGAGTGAAGGGAGTGAGTGCAATATATGGGGAGTGCTGACAATAGAGTCCAGGTGCAGGTGATGAGTGACGATGAGGAGCTGACGAGGGAAGTGAGTGCAGGTGTGGAGAACAGGAGGATCTTGGGAAAAAGAGTCCAGGGGAACACGGGATCTGTAACAAATATTAGTCTCTCTCTGTTTATCCCGAGGTTTGCTGTAGTCTGTCAGATCCAGGCCGTATCCAGATTAGATGAAGGACCTGCGTCGAGACACGAAGACAGTGCCGGCCCAAGCCTCTTGGGGGCCCTAAGCAGCATTTGATTTGGGGGCCCCCCTCCCACCACGTGAAGTCACCTGTGGTTGAAGATTATTGACACAAATGTCACACTATAATGTTACATTATAAATTAATACAGTGAGGTTATGTATTATTAGTAATGCAGGACTAATGAGTAGATCTACATTAACACTTCAGCTACTACTATTAACTACTATAGAATCAAGTTTAACTAATCAGTAAGTAATATCAAATTTAGAAGATAGTTCCTTATTAACTAATCAGTAATTACCTAGTGATATACCATCATTAATAACTATTAACTAATGGACAAATTTTAAAGAACATTAACATGTGCCTGAGATGTAATCAATCATAATTTTTACTTTGAATATAATCATAAAATGCATCATTAATTACTCAAGTGTTAGCTAGTCACTATGCAGGAACTACTACTGATCACGAACCATTATTTTAAAGTGAAAAACATGTTTTTCACTTTAAAATAATGGTCCTGATCACTAGTAGTTCCTGCATAGTGACTAGCTAACACTTGAGTAATTAATGATGCATTTTATGATCACACAGAGAGTAAAAAAAGACAATTGCTCACATCTCAAACACTTTAATATTGTGATTAGTAATTAATTAGTAATTCTTTATAATTTCTCATAGTTAACTATTAGTTATTAGTGTCATTCTCTAATTATTGATTAGCTAATAAGGAACTATCTTTGTTCTAAATTTGATATTACTTACTGATTAGTTAGTTATTTAGATCTACTCATTAGTCCTGCATTACTTCCTTCATAGTTACTTATTAATGACGGACCATTATTCTAAAGTGTTACCGAGGATAGCACTGCTACATCACTCGCCTCCATATTAATAAATAAATAATAAAGAAATAAAGAAATATGGCCTCCCTTTCAACTTAAACTGATATCTATAATCAATACGTGAAATACACCTAGATAAATGTATATTGATGATGCGATTTAACGTTAGCTCTGGTGATGGCTTATATAAGATCATGAGTCATGACTAGCTGCTACCTCAAGTTTGTGCTGCTGCACAAAACAGTGACATGAGCACAATTTGTGCTGCTGCACAAAACATTCTGTAAATAATTATGCAAACATACCTTTATCTTGCTCTTTTTTCTCCTCCTCTGTCTTTTTCTTCTTTCTTTTTTCGGCATCAGAGGGATACATCCTTTTTTGTGACATGGCTTATCATTTATAACATTTATTACAGTAATGTGCACTTGTGCGCCGGCGCGAATTGTCAATGCACGCGAGGTGTCTATGCGCAATTGCGCATGACTCAAACGCTAGCAGACACAGCAGCAGTTGTCGGCAAATCAGAATTTTCTTGTCTCGAATTATTTATTTATTCATTCGCATTCATTAATTCATTCATTTATATCACTTGTTTAAGTTATTTAATTGTAAAAAAAAAAAAAAAACACGATTGGGGGGCCCCCTATTGGCCAGGGGGCCCCAAGCAGCCGCTTAGTTCGCTTATGCCTCGGGCCGGCCCTGCACGAAGACAACGCAGCCCTGACGTGTCAACTAAACTATCCCCTGTGCAGGGTTAGGCAAAAATACATCAAAATGCATTTTAAAATAAAATACCAAATACCTTAATTTTAAGTGTATCAAAATAAACTACAAAATACAGCAGCCAGTCATCGGACAAAACGGCATCGCGCCTCAGACTGAAAAGTTTCAGGTCTCAGGAAAAACAACATCAGGCGTCAGGTCTCGTACAATTAGGCATCGGACGAAACAGCCTCAGACCAAATAGGCTTGAAACGAACAGGCATCGGATGAGACGGACTCAGACTAAAAGGCTTTTTTTTTTTTTTTATAGCCTAACTTTCTGGGACATTCTAAAACGCTTAACGTGAAAAAGGCTTAACGTGGCTTAATGTACTAAGACAGTGATTTTAACAGACCAAACTTACTAAATATCATGCTAATAAAGTATACTATGAGCAAAAAAAATCAGATGAGCCCAAAATATGATCTTAACGCGTTTTATAACACGTTAAGCCTTTTTCTCCCATAGAAAACCGTTATAAGAAAAAGGCTTAACGTGGCTTAATGTACTAAGACAGTGATTTTAACAGAGGCAGAAAAAGGCTTAACATGTTATTAAACGCATTAAGATCATATTTTGGGCTCATCTGATTTTTTTGCTCTGTATTAGCACATTAAGCCACATTAAGCCTTTTTCACGTTAAGCATTTTAGAATTTCACAACACATTTCACAAATGATTGCCACTTTCAATATATTACAATATTGCACATGAATATATAATATATGTGTTTATATATCCCACAATATATTATATTTATAAATATCCACCACAATGTATTTAGATTTATATGGGAAAATGTTTTGGTAATATATGTAAAAGTATAGTGCCTTTTTTTTGGTTTTGATTGCAATATATTTTTTATATGCATCATTATATATACATATGGTCTATGCATATATTGCATTATATTGAATAATACATAAGGAATTGCTTTTCATATATTCAAAAATATGTGATAATATATTTACTAATACATCATAATGTATATAATTTTATATTCAGTAACATACTTCATAATGTATAGATTTATATGTGATCAGATATGGTACTACATGCATAATATATTGCAGATAGATTTACTCATGCATTATAAACACATATATGTTAAAATATATTATGTAACATTATATTTTATAATAATTTACATTTTAAATGTTTTATATTTTCAAGTTAGTTAACAAAAGCACACCTGCATGTACTTACATTTCTACCAAAGAGACTATCACTGTGCTACAGCGAGCACAACCGTTACTTTTTAAATAAAGTTATTATAGTCTTAATGGTGTTCAGCCAATCATAAACCTAACCACAGACTCTACTCTTCAGCACAGTGGTAACCCCAAAAACTCACACATACCAGAAAAATTCCAAAATAATACAACTTTAAACACTAACAGATCTTGTCCTATATCAATATTGAGCAAAACACATGAAATAGCACTTCATTTTAACATTTCCTTTCCTTTAACAGTCAGAAGCAAAGCATGCTGGGAACTAGAAGTCTGTTGTAACCACTGATTGTTACTCATTCCATGAATGTGTGGATATATGTGTGTGTACAATACATTCACATTTATATGGGAACATGTGTGTGCAATATATATACACAAAGGATAAAACTTGATGAATGTAATGCTATTTTTGTCTTCATTTATACATATTTTATATGTATCAATATATAGCCACACATGGTCAATGCATATATTGCAGTATATTGAAAAATATAAGCACTAGTTTCCCATAAATGGAAATGTATTATGTAATACATTGCATTATATTTTGCAGTATATATAACAGAGACACGGAGGCAGGCGTAAAAGCAATACAGGTAGGTTTATTGGTGAAACAGCAGAGCAAATGGCAATGATGAGCAGATAAAGCAGTACTTGGATGATGGAGAGAAAGTGATACTGTCCTTATGATGTTTTTCAGATGCAGATGGAGAGTTGTGTTGGAGGGTGATGGCGGAGACACTCACACACACAGGCAGGTAGGCACACGAGGAGAACAGGAGACGAAGGAGATGGAGGAGACAACTGGAGTAGGTAAGTATGGCGTTTGGAGTCCTTAAGGTAAGCATACAGAGGTTGTAGTGCAAACGAGACCGGACAAAGACTGTGTGTGTGTGAGTATGTGGTTTATATGGTGCCGGTGATTGCGGAGTTGACGGCGTGCAGGTGGCGGTGATTAGAACTCTGGTGATTGTGTGCGTGGATACTGCAGTGAGGTGGAACCTGACGAGTCTGTGACACATATTTTTGTTCTGTAAGGGTAGGTATAAGCAAGAACACAATGTTAGCTTTCCTCCCTTCTCATTCTTCTTCACCTTCATCAGGAATGAGGCTCATATGAGAAATGACCCCAGTTTTAAATTGAATGTACCAAACACAATGCTACCAACAGGACAGAAGTTTTCCTCCACAGCAAAAAGGCTACCTGTTGCTGTGCACAAGGCTGAAGTAGAGCATTTCTACAGGAAAATCTAATCTGGTAGGAGAAGACTTCATCAAACAGTGTCCTATTCACAAGAAACCACACCCTCTCTACAAATGCAGAGGATTTAGGGAAAAACTCATAGATGAGCGCAAAGCATTTTTAAGGGACAACTCTTTATGTTTCCGCTGCTGCTCTTCAACATCCCACCAAGCCAAGAATTGTACCTCAACCATTCGGCGTTCAGAATGTGGCAGTGAAAAACACATAGCAGCCCTTCCTCCTGGTCCAGCTCCCTGGTCTAGAAATGAAACTATCAGCCCTGTGATACACCATGGCGGGGAGGATGATGAAAAACCCACAACAACTATCGCGACATCCAGTTGCACAAAGGTCTTTGGGAATGGTTTCAGAGGAAGATTGTGCTCCTAGATCGGCCTAGTTAATATATATTGTAAAGATCATCCTCAAATGAAGTTGAAAACCTATGCTATTCTAGACGACCAGAGTAACACGTCTTTAGCAAAATCCACCCTCTTTGACAAATTTGATGTCACTGACCATGCATCTCCTTACACACTAAAGACATGTGCAGGTACATCAGAAATCTTAGGACGCAGAGCAAAGGGTTTCATTGTAGAATCTATCAATGATAGTGCCAGTTTCACACTTCCCAAACTTATTGAGTGTAATGAACTATCTGACACCAGAGCTGAGATCCCTACTTCTGATGCTGCTTGGAACCATACTCACCTCAAATCAATAGTTCATAAGATACCCCCACTTGACCCTGAGGCTGAGATCCTTCTTCTTCTTGGAAGAGACATCATTGAATTGCACAAAGTACTGGAACAGCACAATGGTCCTCGGCATGCTCCTTTTGCTCAGAAGTTACGTTTGGGATGGGTAATACTAGGGAATGTCTGTTAAAGAAACCATTTGATTAAAGAAACCATTTGAAGAAACCATTTGAAGTTAATGCTTTCAAAACAAGCATTTTCGTGAATGAACGTCCCAGCCAAATGAGACCCTGTGAAAACAATATCCAAATCAAAGAGAAGTTTTGCAATTACAACAAGCATATAACTTCACTGGCCCCATCTTTGACACAAAAGCTTGCAACAACATGCACAAAGAGCAAGAGAACTGACATCTTCCAGTCCACAAAGGATGAGGACAAATTAGCGCCATCAATGGAAGATCCCATCTTTCTGAAGATAATGCAAAAAGAAGTCTGTCAAGATGAATCAAATAGCTGTGTTACTCCACTTCCCTTTCGCAGTCCACGTCAAAGACTTCCTAATAATAGACAACAGGTGTCAGATGATGAGAAACCATACACAAGACATGGACTACTGTGTATGGTTTATATTTAGGGGCCAAGCCCCGAAGGGGCTGTAGCCCCTATTGTAATTGTACGTTTTCCCTTTTATTATTATTATTCTTCCTCCCAAATGGGAGTCTATGGCAGCCCTATCAACGGAACATGAGAAAATGATGAAATTTGGCACAGTTGTAGAGATGCTCATGAATAGTGATTGGACCAAATTTGGAGTCTCTAGAACCAACTCTATAGCGCCACCACCAGTTCAAAATTTCAACATTCTAACGGTTTTAACATTTGAACTGTTTGTCATAGAAAAATTAAATTTAGTTCATCTGATTCGTCTCTTCATGCTGATGCTATTCAACTTCTTACAATAAGTCTCCACCCATTACAGTAGCAGCCATTTTGAAAAGTACAGTATTTGTTTTTTTCGCTTCTCCTCCTTCAAAATTTGCCCAATTTTGTCCAATCTTTGATCAGATTATCTTTGGACTGAGCCGCACAGAAATGACTGAACAGATTTTTTTTATTCATCTTTGTTCAAAGGTTATGATGTCACGAAGTTAACGAGGTCGACCCGAAATTAGTATAGAGGCTGTATCTCGGCCAAACTTTGAGCAATCGAAACAACAATTGGTACCCTTCATCAGAACCATGGTCTGAGGGTCTATGCCAAACTTGGGAACAGCGCCACCTACAGGTCATGAGATATGAAAAATGGCTATTTTGGCCAATAACTTTTGAACAGTTTGTCAGAAAGATCTTGGTGTCTATGGATTCCTTGGATCATGCCGAATCCGACGATACCGATTCTGTCAATATTGGATGTATCACGTGTCCGCCATTTTGAATTTTGTCATAAATTGCGATATCTTTTAAACAATTTGACATATCTTCACAAAAATTGGTATGTATGACCTTTAGAAGGTCGTGAAGGTACCTGAGAAGTTTCAGCACAGCGCCACCTACTGTTCCACAGATGTAATGATTATTTCAAAAACGCTTATAACTTTTGAAAACACTTTCCAAAATGTGTATGCTTCATGTCATTTTATTCCCTGGCTTATGCCGATTCCGACAATGTATCATTTGCCATTTTCCTTAAATGTACCTGTCTGCCGTATTGAAGTAAATGAAAAACAGTTTTTTCGCTACTCCTCCTACAAATTTTGGTCAATTTTGTCCAAAATCAGCTCAGATGATCTTTGGACCGAGCCGCACAGAAATGACTGAACAGATTTTTGATATTCACTACCATTTCCGAGATATTCATCTCTGAATGTGACCTTGCTTGTGTTTGTTGTCTTATGCTAGTTAGCTTAGCACAGTAATTGCTTAGCATGCTAAACTATTGCTATTCTTTCTAATGTGGTCTTCAGTCAACAGGTTAACCAAAACTTAGTTGGCATTAAATAACTTTTCATACTAATATGGTTAACATGCTATGAAGCTTTTTTTTTTTTGTGAACTCTTTCTCACACTGAAACCTCTGCTTAGCATACTGATGAACTTGCATGGCTGATTAGCTCAATGTGTTACGCCACGGATCCCGAATGCTCTGCATCGTGGGTTCGAAACTCAGTGTGACACATGCCCAGACCGCATGAGGTACTGTGGCAGGAAAAGATGCAGAACTTGTGTCTGTTCTAGGCATTCTGCCTAAAACTGGTCTAATCTGAAGCTATCACATGCAATTCTTTTATGTCCAAATTCGTAGTTATTCTTCTTCCCCCTGTATGGTAATCAATGAACCATAAGAAGGAAAATTATCAAATTTGGCATGCTTGTAGTGATAGTAATTAAAAGTAATTTGACCAACTTTGGAGTATCTAGGACTAAGTCTATAGCGCCACCACCAGTTCAAATATTCACTTTTGTAAAGGTTATAACTTTTGAACCCTTTGTTCCAGAAAAATGAATGTCAATACAACTGATTCCTCTCTTCATACTGATCACATTCAATATCTTACATTAAGTCTCCACCCAGTACAGTAGTGGCCATTTTGAAAAGTACAGTATTCCGTTTTTTCGCTACTCCTCCTTCAAAATTTGTCCAATTTTGTCCAAACTTTGATCATGTGATCTTTGGTCTGAGCCGCACAGAAATGACTGAACAGATTTTTTTTATTCATCTTTGTTCAAAAGTTATGATGTCACGAAGTTAACGAGGTTGACCCAAAATTGCTATAGAGGCTGTATCTCGGCCAAACTTTGAGCAATCAAAACTAAAATTGGTACACTTGATCAAGACCATGATCTGAGGTTCCATGCCAAATTTGGGAACAGCGCCACCTACAGGATATGAGATCTGAAAAATGGCTATTTTGGCCAATAACTTTTGAACACTTTATTAGAAAATCAAGATCTTGGTGTCTATGGATTCCCTGTGCCATGCCGAATCCGAGGATATCAAATTCGTCAACATCGGATGAACCACGTGTCCGCCATTTTGAATTTTGTCATAAATTGCAATAACTTTTAAACAATTTGACATATCATCACAAAATTTGGTACATATGACCATCAGAGTGTCCTGAAGGTACATGAGAAGTTTCAGCACAGCGCCACCTAGTGTTCCACAGATATAATGATTTTTGCAAAATTGCTTATAACTTTTGAAAACATTATCCAAAATTTGTCTGCTTTATGTCATTTTATTCCCTGGTTTATGCCGATTCCGACAATGTGTCATTTGTCATTTTCCTTAAATGTACCTGTCTGCCATATTGAATTAAAGAAAAAACAGTTTTTTCGCTACTCCTCCCACAAATTTTGGTCAATTTTGTCCAAAATCAGCTCAGATGATCTTTGGACCGAGCCGCACAGAAATGACTGAACGGATTTTTGATATTCGCTACCATTCCCGAGATATTCATCTCTGAATGTGACCTTGCTTGTGTTTGTTGTCTTATACTAGTTAGCTTAGCACAGTAATTGCTTAGCATGCTAAACTATTGCTATTCTTTCTAATGTGGTCTTCAGTCAACAGGTTAACCAAAACTTAGTTGGCATTAAATAACTTTGCATACTAATATGGTTAACATGCTATGAAGCTTTTTTTTTTGTGAACTCTTTCTCACACTGAAACCTCTGCTTAGCATACTGATGAACTTGCATGGCTGATTAGCTCAATGTGTTACGCCACGGATCCCGAATGCTCTGCATCGTGGGTTTGAAACTCAGTGTGACACATGCCCAGACTGCATGAGGTACTGTGGCAGGAACAGATGCAGAACTTGTGTCTGTTCTAGGCATTCTGCCTAAAACTGGTCTAATCTGAAGCTATCACATGCAATTCCTTTATGTCCAAATTCGTAGTTATTCTTCTTCCCCCTGTATGGTAATCAATGAACCATAAGAAGGAAAATTATCAAATTTGGCATGCTTGTAGTGATAGTAATTAAAAGTAATTTGACCAACTTTGGAGTATCTAGGACTAAGTCTATAGCGCCACCACCAGTTCAAATATTCACTTTTGTAAAGGTTATAACTTTTGAACCCTTTGTTCCAGAAAAATGAATGTCAATACAACTGATTCCTCTCTTCATACTGATCACATTCAATATCTTACATTAAGACTCCACCCAGTACAGTAGTGGCCATTTTGAAAAGTACAGTATTCCATTTTCTCACTACTCCTCCTACAATTTTTGTCCAATTTTGTCCAAAATCAGCTCAGGTGATCTTTGGACCGAGCCGCACAGAAATGACTGAACGGATTTTTGATATTCGCTACCATTCCCAAGATATTCATCTCTGAATGTGACCTTGCTTGTGTTTGTTGTCTTATGCTAGTTAGCTTAGCATGCTAATTGCTTAGCATGCTAACCAGTTGTCATTCTCTTTAATGTGGCTCTTCAGCTATCAAGTTAACCATGAGCTTCATTAGCATTAAGTTAGCTTAGCATGCTAATATGGTTAGCATGCTAAGTAATGCTTTTTTGTAAATTCTTTCTTACACTAAAAGTTCTCTTCCACAGATTGTTGAATGTGCATCCTCAAGTAGCTCAATGTGTAAAGCCAGTTACCTGATGAGCTCTGCACCCCAAGATAGTGGGTTCGAATCCCAGGTGGAGTGGTTTTATGAAATAGTGTGTTTTGATTCCTTTACTGCCTCTTGGATTAGAAATAAATGCTTTTTGTTTCATGCTGTGTTCATTTTCATCTAAGCTTATGTACATTCTGAGTTCATTTTCGCCCGTAATTCTGAACCAGCTGTTTCATGTTTGTTCATTTTCTGCTGTTTTTTCTCTTCCTGCTCTGTATTGCGCTACAGCATGATGAGCTGCAGAATGATCTAAAGTAGTTATTAAATATAACATTCAGTGCAGTTTTATAAAAATTCTTCATTTTGAGTTCATTTTCACATGAACTAATGAACTTCGGCAGGTGTGCCAACATTCACCTGCACAGTGGTGCAATGAGATGAGAAATGGACACTGGACTCGGAGGTCGTGGGTTCGAATCCCGTGAGGGGTTCCTTTATACAATTGTGTGTAATGAGTCATTTTGATACCTTTTTTATCCAAATAAGCATTGTACTAATCTTTATTCCTCTTGAATGAGATACAAGTGTTTTTAGTTCATTCCCTGTTCATTCTCTGAACTTCTATTGATTTTCATTTCATTTCCACCTGTCCTTCTGAACCAGCTGTTTTGCATGTACATTCAATTTCTGCTGTTTTTGCTCTTCCTGCTCCGTATTGCGCTACTGCCCCTTCTGGGGCTTGGCCCCGAATTGCTGCTTGCAGCTATATTTAACTATTTGTGTATGGACTATAGTTAACAGTCTGTCAGACAAAATGTTCAATGAATGGAAAACATGGAAAGATTCATTGAAAGAACTGAAGAAAATAGCAATCTCCAGAGCATACACCCCCACCACTCTCAGTAATGCACAGAAAATGGCTGACTTGCCTGTCGACCGCCTGAGTACTGATCCCCCATTCTCTTATGTCGGACTGGATGTATTTTGACCATGGAAAAATCACATCACGACGAACCAGAGGAGGTCTCGTCCATTTATACCAGTATCAACAGATCCGAACAATCCACTCATCCTAACCCCGGCAACACTTCTCACACAAAAGACTGGTACACTTCCACCTCCATATGGCAACTGTAAAGAAAGGGACCTATACATCCGCCAGTGGAGACAAGTTCATAGTTTAGCCAACACCTTTTGGCATCGATGGAGAAGTGAGTATCTAAAAACTCTTCAAAATCGCAGAAAGTGGCAAAGAGAGGAACGTAACCTTCAACATGGAGACGTAGTCCTGCTCAAGGAAAGTCAAGTTAAAAGAAATGACTGGCCCATGGGCAATATACAAAAGAGTTTCCCAGGAAACGATGGAAGAGTCAGGAAGGTTGAAGACAATAAAAGATGGAATACCAAAGGTCTACTTAGGTCCCATCTCAGACACAGTCCTTCTCCTGCCTTCGAAAATGGAATAAGAGGTGTCATGTTCAGTGATGACATCCTACGGATGCTAAGCGGGCAGTGTTCTGGCTCATTCATTTAATGTTGATTCCAATACCGATACATAGTAGCTTCTTTTAAAAAATAGTTGTGGCAAGGGGGGCGTGGTTCAGCGAGGTCTGCAACTGGAGAGAGTGTCGGGAGACGCGTGGTAAGCGAGTGGGTTAAATGTAAATTATGAACACCTGTTTCTCATTCCAGTAATTGGCGCGGAGACAGGATAAAACGCCAGGAGAAGCAGGAGTGTGGGAGAGAGAGAGGGACTGCTGACTGAGACACCGAGCACGACAACAGCACTGGAGAGAAGCCCTATTGTGGATTGTTTATACCGTTCTGGAGTGAAGCCCTGTTATGGATTGTTTATTTTCGTTGTTGTGCGGTGCACAGACTTCTGTTGGACATATTTCATTTACACTAAATAAAGCTCAGTCAGCAGTCAAAAGCCGACCCTTGTCCTCTTCCTTCCCCACGAACTTTGAACATTACTACACTGGTGCTGAAACCCAGGAAGGAAGAAGGGAGCCGCCGCCATGCAAACGCCCTCCGCCATGCCGTTTGCGGACATCATAACATCCCTCGCGGTCTTACACCAAGACCAACATCAAGCCCTGCTGAACCTCCGCTCAGATCAGGAACAGCGTTTCCAAGCCATCCTTCAGGTCCAACAGGAAGACCGCGAGAGGTTCCGGAGCTGGATCGACCGGGAGGTTCGTACGGAGACCACCGGACAGCTGGCTGCACCCACCCATCTTCCCCTCAACAAAATGGGCCCGCTGGATGACCCGGAGGCCTTCCTGGACCTTTTCGAGAAGTCCGCGGAGGTTTCAGGTTGGCCCCGGGATCAGTGGCCCATGCGACTCATCCCACTGCTCTCGGGTGAGTCGCAGGTGGCAGCGCAGCAGCTGCCTGTACAGAACCTCCTGGTCTTCGACGACCTGAAGAGGGCCATACTTCAGCGGGTCGGCCGGACCCCGGAACAGCATCACCAACGCTTCCGCTCACTGGAGTTAGGCGAGTCCGGCCGGCCCTTCGTGATGGCCCAACAGCTCCGGGACTCCTGCCGCAAATGGCTCCTGGCCGAGGGAGGCGACGTGGAGCAATTCATCGATCTGGTGGTGCTGGAGCAGTTCATAACTCGGCTGCCCAAGAGAACAGCCGAGTGGGTCCAGTGCCACTGTCCCACGTCGCTGGACTCGGCCATCCACCTCGCGGAGGACCACATGGTGGCATGCCCAGGGGTCGGCGAACCTCTTCCATCTGCCTCTCTCTCTCCTTCTCATCCATCCTCCTCTCTCTCTAAGCCTGTCCCTCTCCCCAGGTCTCATCTGCCTGAACAGGGATTCTTTTCCGGACCTCGGGGCCCTGCCCAGGGGGGCGGGACCATCTGCTGCCGGGCTGGACCCCACTCCTGCTTCTCCCCTCTCTCCGCGCCAACCATTTAACCCTCTCCCTGCCACGAGAGCGGCGGGCAGGTCTGTTGGCGTTGCGGGGACCCGGAGCATTTCGTGGACAGGTGTCCGATTATGGAGGTTGGGACGTTGATCCGGGTCCCGGATGTTCCACCGGCCGCCCCTGGTCAAGCTGGCGGGTACCAAATTCCTGTGAGTATCAAGGGGGGTACCTATCAGGCTTTGGTGGACTCAGGATGTAACCAAACCTCGGTGCATCAAAGCCTGATTTTATCCGGGGCATTGGATACAAGCCACATGGTTAGGGTTCGGTGTGTGCACGGGGATGTGGTGAAATATCCTATAGTGCCAGTCATTATCCAATTTAGGGGACAAAAGCATAATGTTGAGGTGGCAGTTAACCCGCACCTCCGGCATCCGATAATTTTGGGGACGAATTGGCCTGCGTTTAATAAATTATTGGGTTGTTTGTGCTCGGATGCCTCTTGGAATAAAAATTTGCCGGGTAAGGATGTGCTCGTGCAGGTGGGGGAGACTGACCAGGGACCAATGAGTAATGCCTCAGGGGAACAGAGCGAAATCGGGAGACTAATTATTTCGGACCGCGATGACTTCCCCCTGGAGCAGTCTCAGGATGAGATGTTAAGACACGCTTTTGAAAAGGTCAGCACTATCGATGGTCAGCCTCTCCAGCCTGGACGCCCACAGAATTATCCATATTTTGCGATCATAAAGGATAGGTTGTATCGAGTGACCCAAGACACTCAGACAAAGGAGGATACAACTCAAAGTTATTAGTTATTAGGATACAAAGTTATTAGTTCCAAAGAGCCGCAGGGAAATGCTTTTCCACGCGGCTCATTCTAATCCAATGGCTGGTCACTTAGGACAAACTGCAACACTAAATCGCCTCATGACCCGATTCTTTTGGCCGGGCATTCAAGAGAACGTGCGCAGGTGGTGTGCGTCTTGTCGTGAATGTCAGTTGGTGAATCCACCGGCTGCTCCAAAAGCGCCTTTGCGCCCCCTCCCATTAATGCAGGTCCCCTTCGAAAGAATTGGACCTCATCGGGCCATTAGAGCGATCAGCAAGGGGGCATCGCTTTGCATTAGTCATTGTGGATTATGCAACGCGATACCCTGAAGCAGTGGCTCTCCACAACATTTCCGCTAAGAGTGTTGCGGACGCACTGTTTAGTTTAATCTCCCGAGTGGGGATTCCGAAAGAAATCCTCACTGATCAGGGCACGGCGTTTATGTCACGCACGTTACGCGAACTTTACGAATTGTTGGGCGTTAAATCGATTCGTACCAGCGTCTTTCACCCACAAACGGACGGGCTGGTCGAACGTTTTAACCGCACGCTTAAATCCATGGTTCGTGAGTTCGTTAGGAAAGACAACAAAAATTGGGATAAGTGGCTAGAACCCCTGTTATTTGCAGTACGAGAAGTCCCGCAAGCCTCCACGGGGTTTTCCCCCTTCGAGCTTCTCTTCGGACGCCAGCCCCGCGGGCTGCTGGATGTCCTAAGAGAGACTTGGTAGGATGGACCGTCTCGGGCTAAAAACGAAATTCAGTATGTGATGGACTTGAGAGCAAAACTCCACACTCTGGGGCGGCTATCCATGGAGAATTTGTTACAAGCCCAACACAAACAGAGCCAACTGTATGAAAGGGGAACTAACTTACGCAAATTTTCACTGGGAGATAAAGTGCTTGTATTGCTCCCTACTTCAAGCTCAAAATTATTGGCAAAGTGGCAAGGACCGTTTGAGGTTACACGGCAAATTGGGGATCTCGATTATGAGGTAATACGGTCGGATAGGAGCACGTCAAATTACCACCTCAACCTCCTTAAAAAATGGAATGAGGCGGAATCAGTGATGCTGGCGACGGTGATTAGCGGGGGGGCTGCAGGCCGGATGGCTCCCCGGCCTGAGTCGGGCGGTGGGGGTATGTGGCGAGGGGGGCGTGGTTCAGCGAGGTCTGCAACTGGAGAGAGTGTCGGGAGACGCGTGGTAAGCGAGTGGGTTAAATGTAAATTACGAACACCTGTTTCTCATTCCAGTAATTGGCGTGGAGACAGGATAAAACGCCAGGAGAAGCAGGAGTGTGGGAGAGAGAGAGGGACTGCTGACTGAGACACCGAGCACGACAACAGCACTGGAGAGAAGCCCTATTGTGGATTGTTTATACCGTTCTGGAGTGAAGCCCTGTTGTGGATTGTTTATTTTCTTTGTTGTGCGGTGCACAGACTTCTGTTGGACATATTTCATTTACACTAAATAAAGCTCAGTCAGCAGTCAAAAGCCGACCCTTGTCCTCTTCCTTCCCCACGAACTTTGAACATTACTACATAATTGCCATAGTAACATTCCATGACAGTTAAATTCAGTTAATTGCATCAGTTAAAGTTAGTACAACAAAGAAGGAACTTGAAGCAAGCCATTCATTTTGTGATCCTCTGTAGAAAGCATTGTCTGTAAGTTTTGTGATTAATATGTATTCAATTTGTTAAATGTACTACTTATAAAGCTGTGGAATGTGGAATGTTAGCCATTTTAAGAATTATATACAATGAATTCATATTAGTGTTATTTTGTTGGAGGTAACAAAGTTCTATTATATTTACATCTCTTCTCTGTAGTTTCACTCTGTTTCAACATATTCATTGTGGTGTGGAATAAAGCAGCTTTCTCCCACAAGTCTACGTGTTGGAAAGAGTTTACCTATCTGTCTAACTTTGGGAAGAGAGATGCCATTGTGAGGGCAGAATATATAGAACAATATACTTGGTATACTTTAAAAACGCTTATTTGTCCAGAAATGAAACAATAAAAGTCTTTATGAGTGAATCCTAGAAACATTCATTCATACATATTTTTTTAATAATTAATTCAAATTTTATATTTTTAAATAGACTGCAGCAATTATCATTTTGTCAGAACATAGTAATATATAATATATATATATGTATGTACATATATATATATATATATATATATATATATACACTCACACACACTAAACAAGAAGAAAAGAATTAGAGATGCAGAATAGGCTAATTGTTAAATAATGTGATGTAACTGCTTATTTAAAACATAGAAAATTCAGTATTTAAAGCATTATATCTCTATTTTTGGGCTGAACGGCGATGTATAATCTCGGTATTTTGTACATTTTTCTATTTGAATTATACTATATATATAAAAAATATCTGTATTTAATTAAAAAAAAAAAATATATATATATATATATATATATATATATATATATATATATATATATATATATATATATTTCACATCCTGCCCAATATTTTCCTACAAACAATGTTCATATTGAAGGCTATGAAAACAAACATGAATGTAACTTTGTAGTCTGTTATATTATGTGCAAAAAAGGTTGTCAAATTACATGAGGCCTACATTTTAACATTGAGACACTACAATTGTAGCGAATTCACTTTACAGGTATTTAATTGATCGCGCTCAAACGTGTCCAGTCAGAGCCAGTTGCGTTCAGTCTGCGATTGCAGTCGGTGTTTAAATTCCATGTGTAAGTATTTAAATTGGCTTCAGTCGCAGGAAACAATCGCTTGTATGTTGAGCACAGTCTTAGAATGTTTTAGCTAGTCGTTAAATGTGTGCCTGGCTTTAGACTGATCTTGTACAGGCGTTACACTAAAAACAAAATAATGCTTTTTAAAGCTGAAGTTACATTCACTAAACTAAAAATGAAAATATAAAAAAGCACAGACTAGTTGTTAGGCTATTTTGATTACCCTACAATAGTCACTTTACAGTTACTGCTATCATAAAAAATACAATGTAGGTTTAAAATTCTACATATGACACATTAACAAAAACAAATACTCAACAACAAATATTTTAGCTAAATGTATATTTTAGTCACATTGGACTACTTGCACTGAGCCTTGTGATGCACATCCGGTTTGAAATGTTAAGGCTCAGTTATTTCTGGTTATATATATTTTCAATGCACAGTTATCACATAGCTAACTGAACCCCTCTTAAAATGAGAGTCCTTGGGCTGATTTTAAATTCCAGACATATACAGAGACAGGAGAAGAGATATTCTGATGATTACCGTGTACAGACGTTTCCAAACTCAAGGAAACTTTAAAGGTGCTATAATGATGTTTTGTTTTATACATTTTTGCAATTTTGCAAACTGTCTTTGCTAACTGATAAAAGATGATTTATTAGGTGCACTGAAAGGAATAATATCAATACATTATCTGTGCACGAGGTAGGGCCTTAAAAACATCAGCCAATCGTTTGTGTGATCATCACATTTGTTCTTACGCATTCCTCATTTCAAAAACTCAGTAACAGTCTTTGGTTTCTCAGTCGTCGAAAACATCCTCTATAGCACATTTAAGTTTTAATCCAACATAAGACATGATTATTTCACCACAGGGTGTCAGCGCTCTACTAGTGATCGCGAAGCTGCAGTGTGAGACGCATAAAGTTCAGATTTTTCAACTTGCGCGATTCGAAATGCTCAATTCGCGCCGCAGTCCATTCGCGTCTTTGCATTGACTTAACAAATCACTCGCGCTAACGCTTCATTCGCGTCTGGTGTGAACGCACCATTAAAGGGATAGTTCACCCAAAAATGAAAATTTGATGTTTATCAGCTTACCCCCAGTGCATCCAAGATGTAGGTGACATTTTTTCTTCAGTCGATCACAAATGATGATTTTTAACTGCAACCGCTGCCCTCTGTCATTCAAATAATTGCAGTAGATGGGAACTTCATCTATAGAGTGAATAAACCTTGCTTAGACAAATCCAAATGAAACCCTGTGGCTCGTGACAACACATTAATGTCCTAAGACACGAAACGATCAGTTTGTGAGAGAAACCGAAAAGTATTTATATCATTTTTTACCTCTAATACACCACTATGTCCAACTCCGTTCAGCTTCCGGCTAGTGAGGTCAAAAAACGCGTTCTGGTGACGGAAGTGATGTCTCGCCCATATACTTCAAAGAGCGCGAGACATCACTTCCGTTGTCAGAGCGCGATCTGACCTCACTCACCGGAAGCTGAACGAAGTTGGACATAGTGGTGTATTAGAGGTAAAAAATGATATAAATACTGTTCGGTTTCTCACACAAACCGATCGTTTCGTGTCTTAGGACATTAATGTGTCGTCACGAGCCGCAGGGTTATATATATAGTATAATTCAAATAGAAAAATGTACAAAATACCGAGATTATACATCGCCGTTCAGCCCAAAAATAGAGATATAATGCTTTAAATACTGAATTTTCTATTTTTTAGATAAGCAGTTACATCACATTATTTAACAATTAGCCTATTCTGCATCTCTAATTCTTTTCTTCTTGTTTAGTGTGTGTGTGTGTGTGTGTGTGTGAGTTCAAGGGCGTAGATTTGGTTTCTACAGTGGGGGGGGGGGGGGGGGGGGGGAAGGGGGGCTTGAGCATTGGTATGCTGCCTGCTATTTATTTATTTTTTTTAATTTAAAAAAGTCTGTTTTATGTGTAGCATTATTGGATAATTTATTTCTTCTCTATCTATCTATCTATAAAGAAATAAATTGTTATATATTGAAACTGCCAGTAGGTGGCAGCGATTCAACGTTTTAATGAGTGAGCTACTTAAATCGTTCATTCAGCCAATTCATTCAAAAGTCAGATTAATTAAGGAAGAAAACAAATACCGATGTGAATACTTTTGTCATTGATAAGACGCTATTGAAAAATGAAGTAACAAAATAGATGGCTGTTTTAGTAAGTGGTTACAGTTACACTGATAGTTATGGCTAAATTGCAATGGATTAGCTAGCTAAAATATACATGGAGTGTACCTAGCTATTACAATGTTTTCATACCTCCTTCTCAGTACATGCTTTATTCTTTTTAACGTCCCTTTTTGAACAGAAGTTTAATATAGTCGGCTGGGCAGCAGCTCTCTTCATTTTTGGTGCTACCCATGCTCTCTTTCATTCAAACAGTAGAGCTCCACTCGCGTTGTGTTGGTGAAATTGCGGTGCGCATTGGTTGGGCGTTACCAATCGGTTCAATGGAGGGGGGTATTTTTTGACTAATTTATTATGACAAACACATATTCGATTAGAAACAAAATTATTGTTACAAAATAAATGAATTATACATATTCTAATATAGATCTACTGTGATTGTAATGTTGAAATATTGGGGGGGGGGGTTACCTCCCCCCATCCCCCACCCACAAACTACGCCCCTGTGTGTGTGTGTGTGTGTGTGTGTGTGTGTGTGTGTGTGTGTGTGTGTGTGTGTGTGTGTGTGTGTGTGTGTGTGTGTGTATTATGTTCTGAAAAAATGATAATTGCTGCAGTCTATTTAAAAATATAAAATTTTGAATTAATTATTAAAAAAATATGTATGAATGAATGTTTCTAGGATTCACTCATAAAGACTTTTATTGTTTCATTTCTGGACAAATAAGCGTTTTTAAAGTATACCAAGTATATTGTTCTATATATTCTGCCCTCACAATGGCATCTCTCTTCCCAAAGTTAGACAGATAGGTAAACTCTTTCCAACACGTAGACTTGTGGGAGAATGCTGCTTTATTCCACACCACGATGAATATGTTGAAACAGAGTGAAACTACAGAGAGGAGATTTTAAATATAATAGAACAACTTTGTTACCTCCAACAAAATAACACTAATATGAATTCATTGTATATAATTCTTAAAATGGCTAACATTACACATTACACAGCTTTATAAGTAGTAAATTTAACAAATTGAATACATATTAATCACAAAACTTACAGACAATGCTTTCTACAGAGGATCACAAAATGAATGGCTTGCTTCAAGTTCCTTCTTTGTTGTACTAACTTTAACTGATGCAATTAACTGAATTTAACTGTCATGGAATGTTACTATGGCAACTATTTTTAAAAGAAGCTACTATGTATCGGTATTGGAATCAACATTAAATGAATAATCCAGAACACTCCCCGCTGAGCCGTAGGATGTCATCACTGAACATGACACCTCTTATTCCATCTTCGAAGGCAGGAGAAGGACTGTGTCTGAAATGGGACCTAAGTAGACCTTTGGTATTCCGTCTTTTATTGTCTTAACTTCAACCTTCCTTACTCTTCCATCGTTTCCTGGGAAACTCTTTTGTATAATGCCCATGGGCCAGTCATTTCTTTTAACTTGACTTTCCTTGAGCAGGACTACGTCTCCATGTTGAAGGTTACATTCCTCTCTTTGCCACTTTCTGCGATTTTGAAGAGTGTTTAGATACTCACTTCTCCATCGATGCCAAAAGGTGTTGGCTAAACTTTGAACTTGTCTCCACTGGCGGATGTATAGGTCCCTTTCTTTACAGTTGCCATATGGAGGTGGAAGTGTACCAGTCTTTTGTGTGAGAAGTGTTGCCGGGGTTAGGATGAGTGGATTGTTCGGATCTGTTGATACTGGTATTAATGGACGAGACCTCCTCTGGTTCGTCGTGATGTGATTTTTCCATGGTCAAAATACATCCAGTCCGACATAAGAGAATGGGGGATCAGTACTCAGGCGGTCGACAGGCAAGTCAGCCATTTTCTGTGCATTACTGAGAGTGGTGGGGGTGTATGCTCTGGAGATTGCTATTTTCTTCAGTTCTTTCAATGAATCTTTCCATGTTTTCCATTCATTGAACATTTTGTCTGACAGACTGTTAACTGTAGACAATAGTCCATGTCTTGTGTATGGTTTCTCATCATCTGACACCTGTTGTCTATTATTAGGAAGTCTTTGACGTGGACTGCGAAAGGGAAGTGGAGTAACACAGCTATTTGATTCATCTTGATAGACTTCTTTTTGCATTATCTTCAGAAAGATGGGATCTTCCATTGATGGAGCTAATTTGTCCTCATCCTTTGTGGACTGGAAGATGTCAGTTCTCTTGCTCTTTGTGCATGTTGTTGCAAGCTTTTGTGTCAAAGATGGGGCCAGTGAAGTTATATGCTTGTTGTAATTGCAAAACTTCTCTTTGATTTGGATATTGTTTTCACAGGGTCTCATTTGGCTGGGGCGTTCATTCACGAAAATGCTTGTTTTGAAAGCATTAACTTCAAATGGTTTCTTCAAATGGTTTCTTTAACAGACATTCCCTAGTATTACCCATCCCAAACGTAACTTCTGAGCAAAAGGAGCATGTCGAGGACCATTGTGCTGTTCCAGTACTTTGTGCAATTCAATGATGTCTCTTCCAAGAAGAAGAAGGATCTCAGCCTCAGGGTCAAGTGGGGGTATCTTATGAACTATTGATTTGAGGTGAGTATGGTTCCAAGCAGTATCAGAAGTAGTGATCTCAGCTCTGGTGTCAGATAGTTCATTACACTCAATAAGTGTGGGAAGTGTGAAACTTCATTGATAGATTCTACAATGAAACCCTTTGCTCTGCGTCCTAAGATTTCTGATGTACCTGCACATGTCTTCAGTGTGTAAGGAGATGCATGGTCAGTGACATCGAATTTGTCAAAGAGGGTGGATTTTGCTAAAGACGTGTTACTCTGGTCGTCTAGAATAGCATAGGTTTTCAACTTCATTTGAGGATGATCTTTACAATATATATTAACTAGGCAGATCTTGGAGCACAATCTTCCTCTGAAACCATTCCCACAGACCTTTGTGCAACTGGATGTGGCGATAGTTGTTGTGGGTTTTTCATCATCCTCCCCGCCATGGTGTATCACAGGGCTGATAGTTTCATTTCTAGACCAGGGCGCTGGACCAGGAGGAAGGGCTACTATGTGTTTTTCAGTGCCACATTCTGAACGCTGAATGGTTGAGGTACAATTCTTGGCTTGGTGGGATGTTAAAGAGCAGCAGCGGAAACATAGAGAGTTGTCCCTTAAAAAGGCTTTGCGCTCATCTATGAGTTTTTCCCTAAATCCTCTGCATTTGTAGAGAGTGTGTGGTTTCTTGTGAATAGGACACTGTTTGATGAAGTCTTCTCCTACCAGATTAGATTTTCCTGTAGAAATGCTCTACTTCAGCCTTGTGCACAGCAACAGCAGGGCCGGCCCGAGGCATAAGCGAATTAAGCGGCTGCTTGGGGCCCCCTGGCCAATAGGGGGCCCCCCAATTGTGTTTTGTTTTTTTTACAATTAAATAACTTAAACAAGTGATATAAATGAATGAATACGAATGAATAAACAAATAATTCGAGACAAGAAAATTCTGATTTGCCGACAACTGCTGCTGTGTCTGCTAGCGTTTGAGTCATAGACACCTCGCGTGCATTGACAATTCGCGCCGGCGCGCAAGTGCCGTCATAGTAATAAATGTTATAAATGATAAGCCATGTCACAAAAAAGGATGTATCCCTCTAGTGCCGAAAAAAGAAAGTAAAAAAAGACAGAGGAGGAGAAAAAAGAGCAAGATAAAGGTATGTTTGCATAATTATTTACAGAATGTTTTGTTCAGCAGCACAAATTGTGCTCATGTCACTTGAGGTAGCAGCTAGTCATTACTCATGATCTTATATAAGCCATCACCAGAGCTAACGTTAAATCGCATTATTAATATACATTTATCTAGGTGTATTTCACGTATTGATTATATATATCAGTTTAAGTTGAAAGGGATGCCATATTTCTTTATTTCTTTATTATTTATTTATTAATATGTTGGCGAGTGATGTAGCAGTGCTATCCTCGGTAACACTTTAGAATAATGGTCCGTCATTAATAAGTAACTATGCAGGAAGTAATGCAGGACTAATGAGCAGATCTACATTAACACTTGAGCTACTACTATTAACTAATATAGAAACAAGCTTAACTAATCAGTAAGTAATATCAAATTTAGGACAAAGATAGTTCCTTATTAGCTAATCAATAATTAGAGAATGACATTGGCATCAATAATAACTAATAGGTAGCTATGAGAAATTATAAAGAATTACTAATTAATTACTAATCACAAAATTAAAGTGTTTGAGATGTGAGCAATTGTCTTTTTTTACTCTCAGTGTGGTCATAAAATGCATCATTAATTACTCAAGTGTTACCTAGTCACTATGCAGGAACTACTAGTGATCAGGACCATTATTTTAAAGTGAAAAACATGTTTTTCACTTTAAAATAATGGTGCAGACCACTAGTAGTTAATCTCAACATCGTCATAAAATGCATCGCTAATTAATCAAGTACCTAGTCATTTTGTTCAAGAACTACTAGTGATCAGGACCATTATTTTAAAGTGAAAAACACGTTTTTCACTTTAAAATAATGGTTCGTGATCAGTAGTAGTTCCTGCATAGTGACTAGCTAACACTTGAGTAATTAATGATGCATTTTATGATTATATTCAAAGTAAAAATTATGACTGATTACATCTCAGACACATGCTTCTTTACAATTTGTCCATTAGTTAATAGTTATTAATGATGGTAATATCATTAGGTAATTACTGATTAGTTAATAAGGAACTATCTTCTAAATTTGATATTACTTACTGATTAGTTAAACTTGATTCTATAGTAGTTAATAGTAGTAGCTGAAGTGTTAATGTAGATCTACTCATTAGTCCTGCATTACTATTAATACATAACCTCACTGTATTCATTTATAATGTAACATTATAGTGTGACATTTGTGTCAATAATCTTCAACCACAGGTGACTTCACGTGGGCCCCCAAATCAAATGCTGCTTAGGGCCCCCAAGAGGCTCGGGCCGGCACTGAGCAACAGGTAGCCTTTTTGATGTGGAGGAAAACTTCTGTCCTGTTGGTAGCATTGTGTTTGGTACATTCAATTTAAAACTGGGGTCATTTCTCATATGAGCCTCATTCCTGATGAAGGTGAAGAAGAATGAGAAGGGAGGAAAGCTAACATTGTGTTCTTGCTTATACCTACCCTTACAGAACAAAAATATATGGAAATATACTGCACAATATAATGCGATGTATTACATAATACATTTCCATATATGGGAAACTAGTGCTTTTTTTTTTTCAATATACTGCAATATATGCATTGACCATGTGTGGCTATATATTGATACATATAAAATATGTATAAATGAAGACAAAAATAGCATTTCATTCATCAAGTTTTATCCTTTGTGTATATATATTGCACACACATGTTCATATAAATGTGAATGTATTGTACACACACATATATCCACACATTCATGGAATGAGTAACAATCAGTGGTTACAACAGACTTCTAGTTCCCAGCATGCTTTGCTTCTGACTGTTAAAGGAAAGGAAATGTTAAAATGAAGTGCTATTTCATGTGTTTTGCTCAATATTAATATAGGAGGGGATCTGTTAGTGTTTAAAGTTTTATTATTTTGGAATTTAAAAGGTTTTCTGGTATGTGTGAGTTTTTGGGGTTACCACTGTGCTGAAGAGTTTTTATTTAAAAAGTAACGGCTGTGCTCGCTGTAGCACAGTGATAGTCTCTTTGGTAGAAATGTAAGTACATGCAGGTGTGCTTTTGTTAACTAACTTGAAAATATAAAACATTTAAAATGTAAATTATTATAAAATATAATAAATGTTACATAATATATTTTAACATATGTGTTTGTTTTTACTGCATGAGTAAATCTATCTGCATTCTGCAATATATTATGCATGCAGTACCATATCTGATCACATATAAATCTATACATTATGAGGTATGTTACTGAATATAAAATTATGATATATTAGTAAATATATTATCACATAATTTTGAATATATGAAAAGCAATTCCTTATGTATTATTCAATATATTGTAATATATGCATAGACCATATATGCATATATAATAATGAATTTGTGTATTGCCTCGTGCGGTGTCCATGTAAGACAAACCGGGTAAGTATCCTTCCATTTTGGCAGACTCAATCTCTGACAATAAATCTGCTAGTTCCCTGATACATTGTGGGTCTCTATTAGAGATTCTGGGAAAGCAGTCATCTTTATTTAGGAGTGCTGACTCTATAGCTTCAGCAGAGCCATAGCATTGCTCCAGTCTCTCCCAAATCCTACTGAGTCCGACGGCAGGATAGTTAATATGAACTGACCTTATCCAACGAGCATGTTCAGCTGATTCTGCACCAAGCCACTTAGTAAGTCAAGCTCTTTGCACGGTTTT
Source organism: Chanodichthys erythropterus (assembly GCF_024489055.1). Lineage (NCBI taxonomy): Eukaryota > Metazoa > Chordata > Actinopteri > Cypriniformes > Xenocyprididae > Chanodichthys > Chanodichthys erythropterus. The sequence goes on from NC_090231.1 coordinate 40,128,809, forward strand.
AAGTCAAGGTCTTCTATTGCATTTGAGAATGTTGATTTCCATGCCAAGTAATTCTCAGGCTTGTCATCAAACTTTATAAGACCAGCTGTGAGCAGGTCTCTGCGTGCTAGGAACTTGGCTAAGTTAAATATCTCAGATTTTTCACATTTTGCAGCATGTGGCTCATTTCCCACATTAGGCAAGTAATACCTGTTTGAGGTACTTGTTGAGAGAGTAATGAGGTATTGTATTTTGAATATTTGCTTCTTTTTCAGGTACTCTGATAGGTTGAAAGCTGTCATGTGGGTCCTGTGACTGAAAGAGTGGCTCACTGTATGAATTGAAATGCTGAGGTGTTTCTTGGGAATATTGAATAGACTGCCTATGAGATGGAAGAGCATTTTGTTGCTCTCTGTCAGTTGACTGAAGTAGTGGTGTGACCGTGTGTTTTGAAGCTTGATGATGCTTGTTTTTGTATGCATTTTGATCCTGAACATATTCGGCAATTCGCTTAAGTGAGTAGAGAGATGAGCTCTTTTGTTTACATTCATTTTCAGATGACTCTTCTATTCTGTCAGCTCCATCAACTCTGGCTTCAAAGGCTGTAGCTTCAGCTTATGCAGCTTCTGCCTCTTTTTCTTGTTGGAGTGCTTCTAAGCATGTCTCTTCTACCTGCAGTTGTGCTTTCTTTACTTTGAGTTTAACCTCTCTTTGTGAATATGCTGCTCTGGGCAGCTTCAGCTTTCGCTCGGGCCTCTACTGCTACAAGACTGGCTGCTGAACTTCTTGAATGTGTTGATCTGGATGATTTGTGTGAATGTGAACACACTGATGGATGCAAGGCTCACGCTTTCCTTTGATAGCGTTTTACTGTAGAACAGATTGTTTGAGAAGAAGGGAAGTTCATTCACTGTAATCACTGTTGAGTTTGTCTTAACTATTCTGCCCTCACAATGGCGTCACTCTTTCCAACACGTAGGCTTGTGGGAGAAAGCTGCTTTATTCCACACCACGATGAATATGTTGAAACAGAGTGAAACTACAGAGAGGAGATGTAAATATAATAGAACAACTTTGTTACCTCCAACAAAATAACACTAATATGAATTCATTGTATATAATTCTTAAAATGGCTAACATTCCACATTACACAGCTTTATAAGTAGTAAATTTAACAAATTGAATACATATTAATCACAAAACTTACAGACAATGCTTTCTACAGAGGATCACAAAATGAATGGCTTGCTTCAAGTTCCTTCTTTGTTGTACTAACTTTAACTGATGCAATTAACTGAATTTAACTGTCATGGAATGTTACTATGGCAACTATTTTTAAAAGAAGCTACTATGTATTGGTATTGGAATCAACATTAAATGAATGATCCAGAACACTATCGCTGCGTCCCAATTCGCCTACTTATACTACGCTCTAAAAGTATGTACTGTTTTTGTAAAGAAAAAGTGCATACTTTTGAGTGTGTAGCAGAAGAGTATGCAAGCTTTGGGACATACTACCTCGTCATAATTGCGTATTTAACGGACGTTCTGTCGCTTAGTTACGCAACCTGTAACTGTTTAAACTACCCTGTCAATCATCTTGTCACAGTTAAAATCCTCCACATTCAATTAAATTTAATTTCCTACTGTTTCGGAGAGAAATGTTGTTCTGCCAGTCATGGGTTTTTCATGGAATAACTCTCCTCATCTTTGCATAATGATGCATTTAGAAGTTAATGACCAAACGCATTTTTATAAAAGTTCACAATGCTGTTGCAGATGAAATATAATGTAGATAACATTCAATAAATATCTTTTCGTCAGGTTAGATACTGATTATTAATCACTCAAGCCCCTTTATCTTAACCGCTCTGCCGTCGGTCTCGCACATCCGTCATGTTTGTAGTTTTTTTACCACTTTGTACTCATATTTGTAGTTCTAATCGAATCCTCGTCCACAGCGCAATGTGTTATGGGCAATATTAGCCGTTAGAAGTGTGCACGGATCTGCACTTCGAATTCTAACCGGAAAAAGTAGACCATCCATATCTTTGGAATACTCATTTCAACATACTACGATTTGGGACATTCTTCTTTCTTCTTGATTTGGGACATTCTTCTTCTTTTTGGGACATAATTCTTTTTTCGAATACTATTTAGGACAGATAGTATGCGAATTGGGACGCAGCAAATATTATATCCAATAATTTGAATGTTTTTCAGACAGAAATAATTTTGAAAAGACTTCCTGTGGTTTTATTGATTTATATTTTGAATAAGCATAAACAAGAAACATTTAGATCAAATATAAATAATCATAAAAACAAACTAGAATACTACTAGCCTAGAATATTTAACTGGAATATTCAATTAGACATGATGAACTAAATAGTCCATTACAAAAAAAAAAAGGAAAAAGAAATGCCATATGGGACTCGAATCGGTGAATCTGTTCATGAATCAGACTTTCCAAAGCTACATGAGAGATAGGACCGGTTAGATGAACCGATTCAGTTGAATCAATCTGATTTTTCAAAGTTACACATGAGAAGAGGACCGTTTAAGAGGAACTGATTCAACAGAATAGATTAAACAGCGCTATATGAGATGGAGCCGACAGTTTAGTTGTTTATCTCTGCTCGCTCGTCCGTAAACAAATGTGACACTAAAAACGGAGACAATCACTATTCTTTTGCACCGTCCGTTGAGGTGGAGACCACATGTCCCAAGATTCCGCGCTCAAACTTGGCGTCATCAAGATAAGCCTTTGTTTTGAATAGGCCTCTAGCGGACAAAATTATTACATACTGCACCTTTAATTTTGTAGAAATTGTTTACACACAGGTGACTATGTTACCATAGAATAAATTGTTACTGTAGAATAAATAGGCTAATCAAAGTAAAAATGAAACAAACCAGCACACATAGGCTATAAGCGCGACTCATGGACGGTGACAGACGCTGCATAGAAACAGCTGCTGTCGAGACTCTGGAAAGCTGAGTTTACCGGCACGAAATAAAAACATATTATGTTATATGTATTTTTAATAATACATTTTTCAAATTATATATAGGCTTTCACAACACATATGATTTTTCCAGACTAAAGTAGTGTCTGGAAATAAAACAAAATATTCTGGCTTTGATTGGGTGGGCCAGCCATCAATCTGAGGGGGCAAGTGCCGCCCTGGCCCTTCTGTAGCCTCGCCACTGCTTTATACACCACTGAAAACATGGTTATGTATTGCATTTCTGTCAATAGATCCTCCCAAATTTTACACATTGCACCTTTAACACAAATGGTGATACAAAAGAAAATTCCCTCCAATTCTAAAGCCATTGCAAAACATATGGTGAAAACCCCCATGTGCTTAGCCATGCCATATCTGTGCCAGATGTACCGACTATCTCCCACATTTGGCCCAAATGTTCTTGCTACAACTGTTCATATGTACTACAGTTCTAAAAGCTGTAATCTTCAGGGTGACTTTTTTCAATAACATCCTACCAATAAAACTGAGAATCAAAACTTGCAACAGCTGCTGGATCTTTGTATGGTAGGCTAAAGCCACATCCATGTCAAAAAATACTGGCAACTAAGTTTAACTACAAGACAGTTAATGTACAAGTTGCACGAACGCCATCTGCTGGACAGACAGCAACACATACATTATATATATATATATATAAGATAAGATAAATGAAGAGTTTTTAGTGTACACTGAAATTAAGAGCTTACAAGAAAATAACTAAAATGTGATGAGAGATTCAGCCGTTGTCATGCAGGCCAAGATTATACCGTAAGAATAAATCGAGACCTTCACAAATAGAAAAGAGAAACATATTTTATTATTATTATTATTAATTTTATTATTAGAATTATAATTCAACGCAGCAACAAAAAATATACTTCATAATAAATAATATGTCTGCATGTTCATATAATTAAAGAGAAGAGAGTTAAAAACCACCGTGCATTATTTAGATACAAACAATAAAGCACATACAACAATGTAATCTACAATATAATCTCTAATCTTAAAATGAAAGAGTAATACATATATCACTATAACTGCTCTGTTCCCTCAACAGTACTGTTGTTCTCCTTTTTTAACAGTTTGTGTTGATGTTTCTTTGCCTTTTTCACTGCTCCTTTGGCATTCTCATAGTTGAGTTTGGCTGTGTTCTTTATTGCGTCACACACCGAATCGCCTTCATCTGCCACCTTGTATCCAGTAATTCCTCCTCCGATCGCTCCGGCAAGAGCTGCAACTCCAAGAGTGACACCTGTAGCTGCAGCGATACCTGAACCAGCTAATCCAACACCAGCCCCTGCGGCAACAATCCCTGCCTTCACTGCTGCTGCTCCTGCAGCAATTCCCGTAACTCCAGCTGCTCCTGCTACAGTTCCTGCTTCTAACAATCCGGGAACCTTGGCGGCTTTCAGTAAAGTCACAACAGACGCCACTGCGACACCAATACCCAGAAAAGCACCGGTCAGTGTCCCTGTGGTCACTCCCGCAAGCCGAACGAGAAGTCTTTTGTGCACAATCTTTTTTGCTACCTCTCGTTTCTCTTCTGGCAACAAATTGACCTCGTTTACGTTCTTCATCTCCTCTTGAATCTCTTCCTCCACTATCTGAAGCAGTTCATTGGTGTAGCAGCTGTTCTTATTGTCCTTCAGCTTCTGTTCGATGGTCTCCAGCAGATTTTTCACCTGAACCCTGTTGCTCCTGTATCCCATTTGCCGCTTTTTCCAGTATTTACTGTCGATGACATGACAGCGGCCTCCACATTTATCAACAAGCTCCTGTAGCTTTGGACTCATCTTCACAAATTCCTCGATGGTTTGACCTTCTAGCTGTTCTCCGTGAGTGAATAACACCACTGAATGATTAAAAGTATCTTCTCCACAATACTCAACGATTTTATCCACAATCTCCATTTCTTGTCCTGTGTATCTCCCGACCTTCAGGACGATGGTGAACATGTCTGGACCTGGAGAGCTTTCGATCACGGATCTAATGATCTCAGATTTGATGGTCTCTTCATCCAGTCCTGTGTCAAAGAGTCCAGGCGTGTCAATAACTGTGATCTTTTTGCCATCGACCTTCCGATCTCCACTGACACATTCAGCTGTCACAGACTCAGGTGAAGCTTTACTCTTGAAGACTTGCTGTTTGAGAATCGTATTCCCAGCGCTGCTCTTACCATCTCCGGTTTTCCCAAGAAGCACAATCCTTTTCTCAGGTTGAGACTCGGAACCTATTTGAAAAATATGCTGTTGTTAGTAAAGGAATTGACTTTTTAGTAATATATTTTACAGTATTTCACAATTGCTAAAACACTAAACCCCATTCTCTGAACCCAGTGCTCAGTGGCCTAAACCCATTTGTCGAATCAGTCACTTTGTAGGCAAAACCTTAAACAAGTTCAGGTAGTTAAGACACTGTTTGCAAATCTCATCCACTCTTTTAGCAAAACCGTAAGCACATTCTTAATCACTAAAACACATTCTGCACTGTGTTGCAAAATGGTAAATACATGTGGCAAAAGTTAAACACAACTACAACACAGTTGTCATCCTTTAAACACAATGACTCAAAATTATTCACACTTATTTCTAATGATGTGATCAAATCAACTGTATAAAATATAGGTCAGTTCAAAGTGCACAGGTGACACAGGTGCTGAACGATGATACCAACAATAGATGGAAACAATCTGAAAAGTAGAGGAGGAAGAGTATGTGTAAGAAGATGATGAGGAGAAAGAGCAAGGGGTGTGGAGACAAGGCTGTCAAGGCTGGATCCGGCACAGGTTTTTCCCTTTGCCTGGCAAGAGACGACATTGCCTGTGATGTGAAAAATGTCCTCAACAATATTCAATAATATTCAACAATGTTTTTGATCTGACAGTACTGACATTATAGGATGAGAACTGAACTAAGCTAGCCTAGATGATGACATCACTGTTTTCTGCAGAACTGCTTTATAGAGGAAAATAATCAAAGTAATTTACATAATACAGTTTTTTCCAATTGCTAACACACTAAAATGACATGCACAGCACAATTATTTAAACTGACACACAGAGAGCAAAACTTCTTCTCAAGTCTCCAAAAGTCTAAACACCTTTTCTGTTTTACACACATTTTGCATTTCAAAATAGCACTTTTTAAATTCACTAAATACAGTTCTCTGCATAAGACACAACAATCTGACATAAAGTCACATGTTTGCCATTTCAAAACACTGCCATTCAAAATGACACTACATGAGCTAATTGGCCAATTACATGTGCCACCTGGCCAAACACCTCAGTGGTTAATTGTTAACACTTCAATCAGGATGTAAGCACTATGAAAAGACCACAGGTGAGAACCTTTTTTTTTTACAACAACAATGGAAGACATTGCAGAGAGAGGAAGAGGAAGAGGAAGAGGAAGAGGGAGGTTGAGAATAAGAGGGGGAGGAAGAGTGAGAGGTAGGGGTAGAGCAGGTAGAGGAGTTCATGGCCAAAGAAGACAAACACTTTCAAATGAAATCAGAGCAACCTTAGTAGATCATGTCATCAACCATGGGTTGACAATGCGTGAGGCTGGACAGAGAGTGCAGCCAAACTTGAGCCGTTTTACTGTCGCCTCTGTCATCCGGACCTTTAGACTGGAGAACAGGTATGTAACCAAAATTTCATGTAGTACACATGTAGTATACCCCATGTCATAGTGTATCAGTTGGGTGACACCTGTTTACTTAGTGTATGACATCAGCCATTCATGAACTGTACAAGTTTCCTGTACAATGTACTCTACTGTGGGGGAAAATATTTAGGCTGCATTGTCCAAGCCCTATATATATTTTTATTTTATTTTTTCTAAAGGACTGAGAGACGACACCATGGTGGAGGAAGGGGCCAAATGTTCACCGGGGTACAGGAAGCTGCCATTGTAAACTTGGTTTTGGAAAATAATGAAATCAGATTACGAGAAATTCAAAGCCACATCATCCAAGACAACACCTTATTCAACAACATTCAACGAGTTAGTCTGTCCACATTGGCTCGCATTCTCAAGCGAAACCAAATCAGAATGAAACAACTTTATAAGGTGCCGTTTGAGAGAAACTCTCAAAGAAACAAAGAGTTCAGACGAGCATATGTGGATGTAAGTACTATATTGACTGCAGTACACTACACACAACATTGTTTCCCAGTGTACTGGATAACACCATATTGATTGATTTTTGTTCTTTGTTTTCAGGGAGTACTGGAAATGGATGCTCATGCAATCCCACATGAGTTCATCTTTATAGATGAGGCTGGGTTCAACCTAGCAAAGACCAGAAGAAGAGGGAGAAACCTCATTGGCCACAGAGCCATTATAGATGTTCCTGGCCAACGTGGTGGGAACATCACAATGTGCGCTGCCATCTCCAATATGCATGGTGTCCTCCACCGTCATGCCAAACTTGGACCATACAACACAGCCCATATTCTCACATTTCTGGACAGACTTCACAACATTCTCATACCACCAGAGCGTATGAATGATGCAGACCATCAAAGAAACCGGTACGTTGTAGTATGGGACAACGTGAGCTTTTATCGTGCAAGGGAAGATATTGCCTGTGATGTTGACGAGGCGTTGTGGCCAGACCCGGCTGTGCGGCAAGATGCTGCCTAATTATTTTTCTTGCCTTTTTTTTTTTTTTTTTACTGTAATATATTTTTTTTCAGAAATTTTCTTTTTCAGTTTACTTTTTTTGTAAGAATATTTTTGTTCAGTCCCATGTAAATATATCTGCTGTGCTTATGTTGTACTGACTTGTTTACTGTAGTGAAGGAAAAAAAATAATGTTGCAACCGCATGTGTGTGTATCTGCAAATATTTCTGTGCATGTGAACAATCTGATACATATTTTACAGTTTTTTCCAATTGCTAACACACAATTTTTCAAACTAGTCTGGTTTTATCAAAACCCTTAACACAATTCACAAAACCACACACCCAAACTGCAAAATACCTCATTTATCCTGCAAAATGAAGCACTGCAACCGAAACTACACAGAGCATTATCAAAATCAAACTTTTGCATGAAATGGCACACACTTCATTCATATTACCAGATTTTTGCCTAACCACCTACACACTGTTGGGCATAATGAAAAGCACCCCCATCTTTAGTATGCTTTGCCATAATACTAAAATATGTATCAGATTGTTCACATGCACAGAAATATTTGCAGATACACACACATGCTGTTGCAACATTTTTATTTTTTTTTCCTTCACTACAGTAAACAAGTCAGTACAACATAAGCACAGCAGATATATTTACATGGGACTGAACAAAAATATTCTTACAAAAAAAGTAAACTGAAAAAAAATTTCTGAAAAAAAAAAATATTACAGTAAAAAAAAAAAAAAGGCAAGAAAAATAATTAGGCAGCATCTTGCCGCACAGCCGGGTCTGGCCACAACGCCTCGTCAACATCACAGGCAATATCTTCCCTTGCCAGACATCGAGGGAAGAAGCGCCTTGAGTGCCTTATCCATCCCTGAATTGCACCCACATCAATCTCATCACATGCCTCTTCCATGGCCTGCACAAGAGCATGCGCACAAAGGGCTGCCGGTCGTATACCTTCCACCGCCATGCCGAAAAGAATTCTTCTATGGGGTTCAGAAATGGTGAGTATGGTGGGAGGTATTGCACGAGAAATGTTGGGTGGTCAGCAAACCAGTTTTGGACTGGGGCTGCACGATGAAAGCTCACGTTGTCCCATACTACAACGTACCGGTTTCTTTGATGGTCTGCATCATTCATACGCTCTGGTATCCATTTCCAGTACTCCCTGAAAACAAAGAACAAAAATCACTCAATATGGTGTTATCCAGTACACTGGGAAACAATGTTGTGTGTAGTGTACTGCAGTCAATATAGTACTTACATCCACATATGCTCGTCTGAACTCTTTGTTTCTTTGAGAGTTTCTCTCAAACGGCACCTTATAAAGTTGTTTCATTCTGATTTGGTTTCGCTTGAGAATGCGAGCCAATGTGGACAGACTAACTCGTTGAATGTTGTTGAATAAGGTGTTGTCTTGGATGATGTGGCTTTGAATTTCTCGTAATCTGATTTCATTATTTTCCAAAACCAAGTTTACAATGGCAGCTTCCTGTACCCCGGTGAACATTTGGCCCCTTCCTCCACCATGGTGTCGTCTCTCAGTCCTTTAGAAAAAATAAAATAAAAATATATATAGGGCTTGGACAATGCAGCCTAAATATTTTCCCCCACAGTAGAATACATTGTACAGGAAACTTGTACAGTTCATGAATGGCTGATGTCATACACTAAGTAAACAGGTGTCACCCAACTGATACACTATGACATGGGGTATACTACATGTGTACTACATGAAATTTTGGTTACATACCTGTTCTCCAGTCTAAAGGTCCGGATGACAGAGGCGACAGTAAAACGTGCTCAAGTTTGGCTGCACTCTCTGTCCAGCCTCACGCATTGTCAACCCATGGTTGATGACATGATCTACTAAGGTTGCTCTGATTTCATTTGAAAGTGTTTGTCTTCTTTGGCCATGAACTCCCTCTACCTGCTCTACCCCTACCTCTCACTCTTCCTCCCCTCTTATTCTCAACCTCCCTCTTCCTCTTCCTCTTCCTCTTCCTCTCTCTGCAATGTCTTCCATTGTTGTTGTAAAAAAAAAAAAGGTTCTCACCTGTGGTCTTTTCATAGTGCTTACATCCTGATTGAAGTGTTAACAATTAACCACTGAGGTGTTTGGCCAGGTGGCACATGTAATTGGCCAATTAGCTCATGTAGTGTCATTTTGAATGGCAGTGTTTTGAAATGGCAAACATGTGACTTTATGTCAGATTGTTGTGTCTTATGCAGAGAACTGTATTTAGTGAATTTAAAAAGTGCTATTTTGAAATGCAAAATGTGTGTAAAACAGAAAAGGTGTTTAGACTTTTGGAGACTTGAGAAGAAGTTTTGCTCTCTGTGTGTCAGTTTAAATAATTGTGCTGTGCATGTCATTTTAGTGTGTTAGCAATTGGAAAAAACTGTAGTATTATGGCAAAGCATACTAAAGATGGGGGTGCTTTTCATTATGCCCAACAGTGTGTAGGTGGTTAGGCAAAAATCTGGTAATATGAATGAAGTGTGTGCCATTTCATGCAAAAGTTTGATTTTGATAATGCTCTGTGTAGTTTCGGTTGCAGTGCTTCATTTTGCAGGATATATGAGGTATTTTGCAGTTTGGGTGTGTGGTTTTGTGAATTGTGTTAAGTGTTTTGATAAAACCAGACTAGTTTGAAAAATTGTGCGTTAGCAATTGGAAAAAACTGTGTGTTTACTGTGTTACAATATATATATATTTTTTTCCTGTAACCTCATGTTCTGGATGTTGTTTTTTCCATTTTTTAATATAGTGTCTAATGAATGATCTGTATGTGTTTATATTTTGCTTAATGTGTGTATGATCTGAAAGCTTTGTTTGATTTTGCCATAAGAGTCAGAAGTTTTGTGAAATTAGTTTAAAGATTGGATTTGTGTTTAATGTTTTGAGAAAATGAGTGATGGTTTCAAGAAATGTGTTTTAGCAATTGTGAAATACTGTACCTCATTGTTTATTACTAATATATATATATATATATATAT